>NC_136912.1:39803119-39833119 GCF_949606895.1 Notothenia rossii | reverse complement strand
GAGCTGAGCGCTCATTGGTTACCACTTGCTGCTGATGAAACTCTCCAATTGGCTCTGCAAAAGTTTGTTGTTGTTTTGTGTCAGTTTTACGTCCCCCCTTCCATTAACATTTTTCATCATTGTTCCACAATGTTTATCATCATGAAATTAATATCTATATATTTTATACTATACTTGCACTGCTTACCGTTTTCATACTTTATATATCTTAGCATATTCATACACACTGTTCTTACTGCTCTCAGGCTGCTTTGTATATCTAGTGTATTCATACACACTGTTTATACTGCTCACAGGCTGCTGTGTGTATCTAGTGTATTCATACACACTGTTCATACTGCTCTCAGGCTGCTGTGTGTATCTAGTGTATTCATACACACTGTTCATACTGCTCACAGGCTGCTGTGTGTATCTAGTGTATTCATACACACTATTTGTACTGTCTATCTCCCGACAGTATGGGTGGAATCAAGATGGACGGAAACAACTCCTAGGTTTGATAATTTAATCAAATCCAAATAGGTTGTTAACCTTAGAAGAAAAAAGGACAACAACAATACAACAATTAGGATCACACATATCCCATACAACTTAAATCAAATTCAATATAATAATCACACTTACTAGCGGCCTCTCCTGATTCCTCAATCTCAATGACGTTCATTTATGTATCCCCTCTACACATCAATAAACCCTGTGAAGCTCCACCCAGATTTACAGTATCACACACATAAACTGAACCCCATTAATTGAACCCTCATACACCCAGCACAAACATGAGTTTACAGCACACCTCCCACTTGGCACCCTGGTCGGATGACCCAAGGAGGCCACCAACCTAAATAACCTTGCTCTGGTGGTGGTGTCTGAGGAGGTTCTTCTCCTTAGTTCTCTACTTCGGAATCTTCCACGACCCCGAAGCCAGGTCCCCCCGCAGAGGCACAGGTTTGCCTTTTCTTTTGTCCAGGACTCTTGCCTCCCAATTTGCTTGACCCGTCGCTCGGCCTCTTCTAGTCAGCCATTTCTCTGCAGCTCGCCGGACCCATGCGACCACTCCACATAGCCTAGCCAGACTGCTGAACCTCTCTGGTTTTACCAGGTTCACAACAGCAATGCTTCGAAACTTTCCTTCCGGTCTTCTCTCTGTCAAGACTGAAGCTTCTTCCCTTTCGGAGGTTTCTGGGGATCCACCAACCTTAACTAGGGACTCCTCAGCCTCTGCGTCCTTTCCACTGGTGTCGTCAGGGATAGGGGTTTTGGTTGACTGGGCTCTGGTGAGTATTGCCGAGAATGCTTTTCTTTGAAGCTTGCCCACACTCTCTCTGGCACCAGTTGCCACCTCAGCGGCCGACTTCATGGGCCATTCTTCTAGCAGCCTCACCAGGAACTCTGGTCCCCTCTGCCACTCTGAGCCCTCTCCCAGGTCTTCAGGAGTTGCTCCTTTTGTTACGATGTCGGCGATGTTAAGTGGCCCTGGGATCCACCACCAGTCTGCTACTGCTCCAGCTTGGACCTGCTCTGCAGTCCTCTGCCTCCCACTTTGGCCTGACCTGACCCATGGTTTGAGGGAGAAGCCTCCGGCGCTCAGGATCTCTTCTACCCCCTCTGTGATTTCCTCCAGTCTCTTTTGGTCATTGTGGGATGTTAAGATATTGTCCACATAACTGTCCTCCTCCAGGACCCTGCGTTCTTCCACCATATGCGCGAACCTGGGCAGCCGAGCAGTCTCCCTCATTGCCAACTGTGCGATGCACCCAGCGGGTCGGTCGCCAATATTTACCCTGGTGATGGCGTACTCACCGATGTCCTCTTCTGGGGTGTCTCTCCAGAGGAACCTGTGCAGGTGGACTTCGCGCTCTTTTAGCCAGACTGAGTTGTACATCTTTCGGATGTCTCCTAGGACTGCATGCTCTCCCGCCCTGAATCGGAGTAAGACCGATCTGATGGGGTTCAGCACATCCGGCCCCTTAAGCAGAAGGTCGTTCATGCTGACCCTCCTGAACTGTTGACTGCTGTTCCAGACCAGTCTCACTGGTGTCGTCACTGAGTGGGGGTTCGGCGCGACCATGTGGCTCACGTACCACACTGGTCCTCTCCAGCCGTCTATCATCTCCGTGGTGAGTTTTACTGCCGCGCCTCTCTCCACCATCTCGTGAATCTGACCTTTGTAGGCGGACTGCCACTCAGTTTCCTTCCTGAGCTGCTTCTCTGTTTTCAGGAAGGTGGCCTCCACTCCTCTTCTGTTGTTTGGAAGTGAGGCTGGGTCCTCGGTCCATGGGTAAGATGCGTCCCAGTGTGGAGTCAGGCAGTGTTCATCTTTGGCCATGTAGGACAGCCCCTCTTTAATCACTTCCAGCTCCCTTTCTTCTGCCAGGGTCATTTCCTTTCCTCCTGGCTGGCATGTCCCGCAGCGACACCCACCACACCTGGGTTCACAGGCCGCACCGATGCTGTCCCACTTCCACCGCTCGAGAACTTCTCTCCTTGTTGCAGTTGTATTCCTGGTCTCCGCCTTTACTTCCTGAGTCAGGCTCTTGGTCTCCTCTTCCCTCAGAATCTCAGGACTCTCAACTACTTCTCTGTACCCCACTGCAGCTGTCCTCATCGAGCGAGCGAAGTGCGTGTCAGACTGGTGCATTGCCACTTTTACATCCTCGAACAGACTGGGATGTGCTCCGCCCACGGTTTTACCCAGTGGGCCCTCCCATAAGACGAGGTCTCCAACTATCCTCAGTCTTTGTGGAGCGAGTCTCCCCTCTCTGTGACTGATGAGAAGCTCGACATGGTCTGGTCTCTTCAGTTCCTCCGTTGCAACCTCCGGAAAGAACCTCTTTAGCTGTTCAGGTCTGACGCTCCGATGCACTTTAGCGATCTCCTCCAGGCCATAACAAACCAGCTTGTGAGCCCTCACAGTACCTTTGGGGGTCTTGACTCTTACTCGCAGGAGGTACCTCTTCGTCTTGACTGTCGCGGTCATTCCTCCAACTCCATGCACAATCAGAGTGACTTCTTCTCTGCTCAGACCGAGCCTGTCAGCCGCTGCATGAGTGATGTAGTTGGTGTCTGATGCGAGGTCAATCAGAGCTCCGATCTTTTGCCCCGCGTTGGCAGTGACTTCCAACAGCATCATGATGACAGGGTGCTCGGTCAGTCTATTTTCTTCCAGAAGTCCACCTTCATCCTTCCTAGCGCTCCTTGTCACTGAAGTCTTGTTGCTGTTACTGAAAGCTTTCATGATCTCCGCCGCCGCCTCTGGGGAACATTTGGACAAGGCTAGTTTTTGTTCTTCTGTTAGCTCCCTTACCCTCTCACTGCCTTTTCCAAGTTTCCCCTTTGGTAGCTGTTCCCATTTTGGACAGAGGAGGTAGTGGTGGTCCGAGGAGGTCCCCTCTTGGCAGTCTTCCCTGTTGCAGAGGAACCTGTCTGTGCACTCTTCTACCACGTCGTGACATCCAAGACAAACGCGGCATGCTCCTACCTTCTTCACAGCAGTCTTTCTCTCAGCCAAGCCAAACCCCTTGAACTTCTTGCAGAAGAATAATTTGTTATTGTGTTTCTCCTCTCCACACACGACGCACTCCCCTTCTGGAGTGTCCCTTCTGGTGGCTTTTGTGTAGGCATACTTCCTCTCGAACCTGTTTTGCGGCTTTTCCATTTTTTCAGATGTCTCTGTTATTTTCAGTTGTTCCAAGCTCTCTAGAATTTCTTCTTGCCCCTTCAGGAACTTCAGAAGCGCATTGAAATGGTTGACTGGGGTGACACCGTTTTCGGGCTTAGCCTTGAAGATGACCCACTCTCGCTTCACCTGGTCGGGCAGCTTGCTTTCTATAGACCTAATCATCAGCGGGTGGTTGATGGCTCCAGGGTTCCCGAGGTCTGTGAGGTCTGCCAAAGCCTTTTCCACAGCTTGGATGAGGTCTATCACCTTCCTCGGCTGGTCTCCTTTCACAGCTGGTATCTTCTCCAGTTCTGCGACGATCTGCAGTGCAATCGTGGACCTGTTCCCGTAACGGTTCTCCAGTACTCTGAACATGTCTTCGACTGTACTGTAGCTGGCCAATGTGACATCCTTTTTTACCTTCTCTTCCATGCTGTCTAGAAGCTGGAACTTCTTGACTTCAGGCGACCCGGACGGTTCTCCCTGCTTCTGCAAAGATTCCCAGTCCTTTTTCCAGCGGTGAAACTCCCTCATACTGCCACTGAACTTGGGAAGGCTTACCGGCTTGAGTCGTATCTTTGATATCGCTCCCATCGGGTTGTCTCTGGGTTCCGTGCCTGCCACGCCAGTAGTGTGCGCCTCTTCCACTGCTTTGTGCTGCGCTTTCATGAGTTCAAACCGTGCTTCTTCTGCTGCAATCTGAGCCTCGGCCAATTTAGAGCGTTGGGCCTGGTCTTGTCTTAGCTGAACCAGGGCGAACTGGGCGCGCTCATCCTCTGCTGCGGTGCGTGCCAACTCTGCTGCACCGCGTGCTTTGTTAAACTCAGCTTCCTTTTGACGCTTGAGTGCATTTTTTCTTGTCTCCAGCTGCCGCACTATCTCTTCCACATCTGTTTTAGCAGTCTCAGGAGCCCATCCCCTCCAGGTGCTGTGCACTTCTTTTAATTCCTTAATGAGTATTTCTAAATTATTTAGCTGCTTTTCGTAACTCTCATAGCTTACTAGGTCAATTTGTGTCGCTTCTGCCTCCTCATAGACCTTTTCAGCTTCCCCGACAGCAAACATCACTTTCCTTTCTCCATGCCTAGACCAAAGGTTTGCTTTAATCACTTCACTGATCTCTTCAAGCCTTTGGCTGGTTTCTCCATCCGTCTTTTCCACGTCTGCCCTCAGCTCTTCTGATACTTGGTCCTCGTCGCTATCAGCGTTCAGAATTAATTTCATCAGGTATTCACTGTTGGCCTCTGTGACTTTGGTGGCGGCCTTGTGGACTTCACCATATTCTTTCATCAACTCCTCCTCTGACATAGTGTTCACCATCTTTGTTACTGAGTTCACCTTACGACCTAGAGCCACCTTCGCCCTCGTCCGCAGGTCTTTCAGATGCTTCACTGTTTCCTCCCACTTAATCATCTCTCTGAATTTAAGGCTGAGTTTAGCTCAATCTGTCTTATCCTGGCTAGCTAGCTGGATACCTAGCTGGTTGGCTTCGTTTTCTAGCCAATAGCTTGGTGTCTTTGACTTGGATAGCTAGCTTGGTTTTGTATGCTAGCACCCTTCAGTGTGCTAGCTAGCTAGTTATTGTCTTCTTGCTGGTTAGCTTTGTTTCCTGGCAACCTTCAGTCTGCTGTCTAGCTACTGCTTCGTCTTTGCTATGCTACCGCTAGCTTCTTTGGCTAGATAGCGCCGAAAATAGCCTTGTCACTCACGTGTTCCGACCACGTTAGCTCCGCTAGCTTTGCTAGCCTCGGGCCTTCACTTTCCGCCGACCGTTGCGACCACGGGGTTTCCTAGTCGTCCGATCGTCAGCTCTACTTGCGGACCGGCGTCCCTCGGTGCTTCGCGAGCTCCGCTAGCTTCGTTAGCTCCGCTAGCTTCGCTAGCTCCGTTAGCTTCGCTAGCTTCGTTAGCTCCGCTCCGCTAGCTTCGACGGTCCTTGATAGCTTTGCTAGCCTCGGGCATTCACTTCCCGCCGACCGTTGCTGTAGTCTATCTTCCTAGCTGTCTCTCGCCATCGGTTGAAACCTTTATTCCTCCCGATGCAGTTAGTTAACAACTGTACTGTCTATCTCCCGACAGTATGGGTGGAATCAAGATGGACGGAAACAACTCCTAGGTTTGATAATTTAATCAAATCCAAATAGGTTGTTAACCTTAGAAGAAAAAAGGACAACAACAATACAACAATTAGGATCACACATATCCCATACAACTTAAATAAAATTCAATATAATAATCACACTTACTAGCGGCCTCTCCTGATTCCTCAATCTCAATGACGTTCATTTATGTATCCCCTCTACACATCAATAAACCCTGTGAAGCTCCACCCAGATTTACAGTATCACACACATAAACTGAACCCCATTAATTGAACCCTCATACACCCAGCACAAACATGAGTTTACAGCACACTGTTCATACTGCTCTCAGGCTGCTGTGTGTATCTAGTGTATTCATACACACTGTTCATACTGCTCTCATGCTGCTGTGTGTATCTAGTGTATTCATACACACTGTTCATACTGCTCTCAGGCTGCTGTGTGTATCGAGTGTATTCATACACACTGTTCATACTGCTCACAGGCTGCTGTGTGTATCTAGTGTATTCATACACACTGTTCATACTGCTCTCAGGCTGCTGTGTGTATCTAGTGTATTCATACACACTGTTCATACTGCTCTCAGGCTGCTGTGTGTATCTAGTGTATTCATACCCCTCACTGTTTATTCATCATTCAATTCATTCTATATTTTATTCTGTAGATTGTGTACATTACTTTTCACTTTACTGCTTGTTGCACTCTTGGTTAGAAGCTAAACTGCATTTTCGTCTTATCTTGAGCAGGAGCAAATGTATTTACTTAGTGCATATCTGACATTAACGATCAAACACATTTGTGCATTCTTTATAAATGCAAACCGAGTCAAGCCTTAAAGTTGTTTGCAATCTGCCAAAAAACCGAGAGAAGAAGAAGACGAAGCTGAGTCCGAGCTGTCCGACTTCAGGCGAGCTTTTTGAGACCTCCCACGGCTGCTCCTCGTCTACTTTCGAGGCGAGCCGCAACGCGTCTCAAACAAGCCTAGTGTCCTGCAGCCAGGGCCGGACTGGGACAATAAGTCAGGCCGGGAATTATACACCCAATCAGGCCACTACCAGTTTTTTTTGGGGGCGTTTTGCAGGATGTATCGTCAATATTTACAGCGTTGCTGCCCGTAGTGATAGCCCTTAAATCTACCACCCAAATAGAAACATATGGACATAGGTTACTGTTAAAAAAAAGTGTGCATATGTATTTGGTAACCTATCCAAGTGAACCTCTAGGGGGGTCCGGGGGCATGCTCCCATGCATCAATCTGGTCCATTTTGAGGGGAAAATAAAGAGACTAGATCTATGGAAACACCCATATGAAACAGAACTGTACATTTAAAGAAATGTAAATGTATAATTTCATTCTTATTAATATCTACCTATAGTGATATATGTTGAAGCTGCAGTGTTGTTTTTGTTCATTCTGAAAAACGAAATAATATGAAATCCCATTTAGTTAACTACAGCACTCAATTCAACGAAAAAGGTAACAGGAGCTATCCATATCCGCTAGTGTATTCCACATATTGGCAAAGTAATCACCAAAGCTCATTCCATATTGACTTACAGTCACACAGCACCACTTTGTTAAACACAACCACAGCCATCAATGCAGTCCTCTATTTGAACACTCTTTCCTACATACCATTTCATCTTCTCATCAACATTTGCCCCTCAATACAAGTCACAAAAGGATTCTTATAAGAATGCTATGATATTATGCTACCTAAAAAACATGATTGTATTATTTTGTCTCCAAATGATTTAGATGCCAGCTTCAGCCCACTATTCAATGCAGCAACATTACAATTCAGTTACTTCAGGTTAACAGCAACTTAAACTTAACAGAAGTCTGAATCTGGTTTTCTCTGATTAGAGCAGTGAACATTTGTCTACACTGAGCTTACATTTCCTTTGGTTTTGTTCAGTTTTTTCATAGTCATAGCCTATTGAAACAGTTTCCTCTGTAACTGCCAGTTCTGTCCTAGCACTGAGCTCTGGCTGGATCTCTCCCTCAGGGTCATTACCATCAGCGTCATCTGATAGTGTTACTGAATAAGTCGGACATGTAATCACATTAACAACTATTTATGAAATAATATTTTTCAAGAACATGTTTCAGGAATGTTTTTGTCATCATTAATGTTGTTTTCAACTGTTCATACTGAAGCTTAAATATCACTAATATCTATAACATGTCCCACTGTGGACTGTTTGCCCTGTACCTGCCAGTTCCTCTGTGCTGGTGCTTGGTTCTCCCTGTGAAGTACCGGCACTGCTATTATCTCCACCTTTGCAAAGGAAAAAGAATGAGGAGCACAACTTATTTTCAATTGACTCACGTGTCAGAGTACATTATAACTGTATCAAACCTCCCTATTCAAGTTTACTTCACGTCGGCCTATGCCAATGTTGGTGGTTTTGAGGGAGATCCAGTACTATAGTTAATTATACAACACTTATTTATATCACTTAGTTCAAGTTAGTTGACCCTGTATCTGAATGGCCTAATAACATACTTATTGTTTCCCCCTTTGTTGCAGTTATTCACTCACGGTGTGTACGTAGCCCCAGTTAGCTTCAGTCTAACGGTTATATTAGCCTATATATTTGCCTTGAGTAACATTTAAGGACAGGTTTTTTGTAGCCTCACCGTCTCAGTCACACAGGGTCTGCCACTAACATGACATCGGACTGAGAAACTGTTTTGTTGACAGTCAGTCGATGTGCACATCAGGCTACAATATAGAAAGAAATGTTGCTCATAATGTTGGCTAACTTACTTTCGGCTTCGTCATTCTGTAGCGTACGGGGGGTTCTGAATAATGAACAATTTCCTCCTCGCGGGCTTTTTTCTTTTTCTCCCTTTCCCTCTCTGCACCACCTTTCCTCCTTTTTTTCGTAGGATGGGGGTCCATCTTTCCACAATAATTAAGCTTGGCACCGGCGTCAGTTCAGTCGGTCCAGTCCACACTAATTCAAACGGCAGCGCGCTAGTCTCGTGAGAAACGTCACATTTTCATTATTCTCCTGAAATGCAAATGTGCGCAATCGCTAGTCTGACAGGTGCGTGGTTCTCACTGCGCCTCAAACCGGTGCAACTTTATTTTGGACACCTGACTGCCGCATTCATGGATTTGGCCTGCAGTCACTGCATCTTGGCTGAATTAAACGTATTATTTTAGTCTTGTGTGTTTATCAGAGGCCATGTCAGCAGGCCACATCATATTATGCCAGCGTTGCGTTCACAAGACATAAATATATATATATGTCAGGCCAGCAGGCCACTTAACCGGCCAGGCCATCGGGAAACCTCCCGGTCCTCCCGATGGCCAGTCCGGGCCTGAACGGGACTGTAGTCCCAAACGATAGCTGGGGATTATGGGTAGTGTAGTGTCTTCGGCCATCCTAAATCTCGAAATGTCCCGTCTGTTTCCGGTGACTTTATTTACAGCTAAAAAGCATGCTAAAAAGCCCAAGATTATAGAATGAAACGAATAAATAAAAACAAGGATAATTGTGTGTTATTGTTGATTAAATAACAGTGTGTTATTTAGAGAAGAGTAACAAATTAGAAGGAAAAGATTAAAACAAAATACAGATTTCAGAATTTTTGGAGGCTCTGAGCCATTTCTTTTCCTCACAGACGGCAAAAAAAGTCTTACATTATACGATTTAAAATAAAAACAAATAAATAAAAAGATAAAACACTGGCATGTAATTTACGTTAGAATAAATAGAATGGTTTTGAATAGATGATAGTAAAATCTACGTCACTTTACAGCCCCGCCCACTTTTGGGGAAACCAACGCTTTCATTTGAGCGGCGATCAAGCCTGAAGCCACAGACATCTTCTGTTACTGTCCTTTCTTTTTAGAGGAAGTACAGAAACACGTAACTCTGGATTTGTTTTAATGTTTGAGGTGCAATAAACGACACAGCAGCTTTTTGGCATGTTAAAACTTTTATTTTCTGCCTCGCTCATGAGAGTAACAGCTGGCGAAATTACAGCCTCGCCTACTGATTTTAATTTAACCATATATCGAGCCCGATTCTCAATTTCAAATGTGTGCTCTAAAATGATTTATAAATGACTATTATCATTATTATAAGCAAGACAATAAATGGCAAAGATATGTAGAAAATAAACGTATTTAAGATACGTTCATAACTAACGTAACGTGGGAGAAAATATGTTTCTAGAAGATATGTAAAAAATAAACGTATTTGAGATACGTTCATAACAAACGTAACGTGGGAGAAAATACGTTTCTAGCTAAACGTAATTGAGAATGCAGTTTAGTTCTGTGGGAACGTATTTTTCAGGAGACAGGGTTGGGCAGCGCTTCTTCTCACACAGCTGAGCCACATTGGTTTGAGGGAGGAAGCAGTTGAAACCATTAGTATGGCATGAAGATGTTCATCAGTAAGTCTGGACCTGTACTTTGACTTATTGAAGTTCATGGTGGAGAGTATATATATATATATGAGTATATGATACTATAGTATATGATATATTTTCCTTCCACTCTGTGTCACTTTTGGATCACTGTGACTGATTCCGCTGCGCACATTTGATTGACGTGTGGCGGAGTTCCTTCGGAGGGGGGAGGGGCGAGGGCACTGCGCGCAGCAGTTCCCTGCCAGCAGCGGGATCAATCCAAAAATAAAATTAAAATCTGAAAGCCCAAACGTAAACGCCTGGAGTCTGAGACACCTGCCCTAGAGTATCTGCTCCATTATCTATATCAAATGCACATTGATGCCACCAAATGACACAATAAAAATAGAAAGTACTACAAATTAATTAATTTACATCTTAAATTATTAATATATACACAACATGTTTTTTTACATATATCCAACCTCCAAATTTATATTTTTATCAACATTGCTCTGCACACTTGCTAAAGAACATGTGTGTGGTAATCTCAGTTTATTTGTAGGGTTGCGCGAGTATGGCCAAAAGTGTTGCTGTACAGCAGCATGCACTTTGCAGGTGCAGAGGGGGGGAGCAGCCCCTCCCCTTGATGGGCCATCAAAAAGCCCGGGAAAGTCTCCAACAGACACCACAATATTCTGCTGCTCAAAAACTCTGATAATCAGGGATAAACTGGAATGATTACAAAAACACACATTCACTGTGTAGGAAAATACAGAAATATGCACACATGTTCTCTATTGTCAAAATACACATGATATTGTATATTAATTTCTCATATTTGTGTCACTGAAAAATGACCATGCCTCACAGTAAGATCATTATTCTGTTACAGACACACCAGATAAGTAGTTAACATCTACTGAAATGCTAAGTATTCCCTTTTATGAGAAATATTAAAACCACCCTCAGTACTTCTTAAGCACTGCAATAGCTCCTATATATACTGCTAGTGTTTAGGAGTTGCACATTCCAGGGGCTTTTGTTAAGGATTAGCCAGATGTTTAGAGGTGCTGCCACCTTTGCCATCAGTTGCAGCAAATGTTTTTGTGCAACTTGTTTTGCCCATTTGGACTCAAGAAGAGCAAGGACAGAGAAACACTGTCCCTGGATCTCCTCTTAGGAATTGCATAGAATGGCATAGCAGGAGTCTGCAACCTATACTATCAAAAGAGCCAATTTGCCCTCTCTTTCATACAATTTGTCTAGGGCCACAAAATCTATTTGTTAGCACAGCTTAAGACATATAGTTACACCATATGTGCAAAACATATACTTTATCGCATTTATACAATTATAGAAAAACAATAAAGAGAACTGTTGACACATTTTGGTATTTTTACTTGTTAGGATAAAGAAAATCACTTTTATGAAGAGGTGTAACAATACATTGGTATGTGTAGGCCTACTTTAAGATACATTAAACAGAAGTCTGCCTCCTCATCAATCCCTGCCTCTGTCCCTTTTTCTGAGTCTGTCACTTCATCTTCATCCCTCACATTCATCTCTTCTTCGCCTTCACTTATGTCTTCATCTCCTTTCTTTCTCCGGTGACCCTCCTGGTCTTTCCACCATTAAGCAGAGGAAGCCACCGAAGGAAATGAAGTCTTCTCATCTTTCATTCCCTTGCTCCTTTCCTCTTATTCAGTTCTCTGCAAATATCTACAAATATTTCCATTTTTACCCTTCTTTATTACTTTTGTTGAATCACTCAAGCTACTCTGGCCTGCAAGATTATGTGATTCAAGAAGTGTTTCACCGGCACAGCGGATATCACGGGGATTTCCATAGGAATGAATGGACTTCTGGTTGGTGCTCCTCTGTGTACACACGTACTGTATGTGGAAATGAGGCGTAACAGTCTTAAACAGCGGCACAAGCCGTTAGCCAGTGTTAAATAACAACAGACTATCAGCTGTTATCACTCCTTAGGCTAAACATGTTGTGATATCAGGCAATCACAAGTTAGATCAGAGTGAAAAATACGCCGGTAAAAAACGGTAGATGCAACAGTGTTCTTGATTAGAGAGACCTACTGCGGTGGCTATCGCTATCCAGAAACCCTTTTCGGCACTATGTTTCCAAATCCTACATTTAAACTGAACAATAATATGAATTTATTGGGAATATGGATCAGGGGATGTTGCTTGTGTGACAGTCAGAGAGTGAATTATTACTTCCAGCAGCAGCTCCCGTTAGTAAACGGTAGGCTAAAACGCTGCTGTGACACGAGCGACGTACCACTGCCGTTGTCGGCAAATTCTGCTAAAACTGTGGCTAAAAGTTTACTATGTCACTCTGGATAACAGTAATAAGGCATAAACTGTGTGTCAGGTCTGGAGTTGCACATTGTTGATTTTTGTCTTTATTATACACCATGGACTACAAATGATTACGGAATCTTACATGGAACGCGTCACAGCAAAGAGTAGATTTTAGCCTCTCAGCGGCTAACTCATAGGGAGTTTTTGCCGCTACAGGTGGTTCTTCAATTCAATTTGGCTTCGTAAGTATAGGAGGAACATTAAGTTCGGTCCGTCAGCTCCTAGTAGGCCGCCATTGTTGATGATATGTACAACATACGTAGCGGCTTAAACATCGACGTCATGAATGTAGCTCCTTAATTGTAATACATGTTTAAAATGATGCCGAAGTAACAACATACTGATACCGGTTCGGAAAAACCACGAATTAATGCTTTGACAAGTCTGCAGACAGACGGCAGGCGAAAAACCTTTTAAAATGCATGTTTTCTGAAAGGAGATCGGCTAAGCCAACGTTATATATGCTCCGACCGTCCACACTCACAACAACGGCCTACAGACATAAATAAACCAGCGACTGTATTCTCCATGACACAGACAGTCTGTGGTTTGTACTTGTTTAACTTTTGTCTAGTTTCTGAACAGATACGAGGAGCTGTGAGCTCTGAGGGCTAACACTTTTCTTATTTTGGATTTATCCATGGTTAACACACTGAGAATAGGATTATCTATCTTCAGGGATATGCACAGAGCCGGAGACCGGTGATACATAATAATAGAGGCCTAATGATAAAACCATTTTTGATTCACTATGTTGAAAATGTTCACTTTGAAAGATTGTTAACTGTCCTAAACGTGATGCTATAGGAATAGCATCACATTGCAATGGGTTTTCATTTTAATATATTTAATATTAATATTGTATAATTCATATTTAAAAATGAAAAGTAGAATCAAATAGTTGTTTTCTTCTACTTTATCAGTTATATGGGTGTACAGTTACATTGTTCAAATATATGTATATATCTATCTATATATATATATATATATTGTGTATATATATACAGTTACATTGCTCAAATATATGCTCTGCTCTAGTGCAGAGAGAGTTCACAGCTTGTACAGAGTGGGGGAGGGGGAGGTGCTGCAGCTGCAAGTTGCAAGTTTAGTTTGCACCATGCTTTGCACACTTTGCAAACAGTATTATCAATGTTGCATTCATGGGGAATGGGAATAACACTTTCACTGTTTCTAGTTCAACATGAATGTGCAAGACTGCTAGAGTGCCTCGTGTTGGAGTCATTATTTCAAGATTAAACATCGTTTTAAAATGTCTAAATACAGTCAAGATTTTTATTAAGAGCGACTTCCTCCTCGTGTGGCATTTTTGAATAATTTCAAGTTTTACAATGGATATTTGTCGCTCAGTTTTGTACTCTCGTATTGACATTGAACGCGTCATCGGACCAGTCTCCCGAAACACGCATGAGGTCAGGAGGACGAGAGAAAACCGGAGAGACAATTACACAGTTTTACAACTATTTAAGGTAAGACCATTTTCATGTTTTAAGCTAGTCTAAAGAAAAGTGTTTGTTAAATTAAGTGTGGGCTGGCCGTCTGGTATATTTACTGAATTACGCTGTTTAGCTAACCACATTCAATGACTATGCTAGTTGCTAAGCTAACCTCTGAAACACGGGGCTTATTTCAAGGTAAAGTGTTTGTCCATCTCTCAATAAGTTAAACCAGACGTGTGTAGGTTTCAAGTTACACTGATATGGATGGAGATTTGCCTTAAAAGTATTTCTGTGACCAGATAAATAATCCGTGTGTAAATGTTTAATGTAAATGTAAGAAATGCAACTCTCAAAACTATTTTGCAATTATAAAACACCCAAAAAATGGTCGCTTTCTGCGAATTTTGCCATTTTGATTTCAAAATATGTAATTCACCTTAATCGTGTATATCAGATTAGTTATTATTTTTGAGGGGTGGGGGGTGAATGCAGTCAGCTGTCTGTCTGTTCCGGAGCAAAGCAAACTGCAGACAGGCTCCCGCACTAGCAAAATACAGACTTTCTCAGCCGGCACATTTCGATAACATGTTTCAGGGTTTGTACGGTCATCGAAAACCTGGAAATGTCATGGAAATTCAAAATGGAAATTCCAGGCCCTGGAAAAGTTATGGAAAACAATATTTTTCCCAAAGTTTTGGAAAAGTCATGGAAATGTAACTAAAATTGCGTCAAATATAATTTACATTTAATCTAATCGTCGAAATAATCTGCGGTCGCGAGCTATTATGCGACATCATGACGCGCATGTTGTCATTTTTTAATATATGAAGCGTGAGCTGTATGCTCGAGTCTTCCTGCCTGTCGGCTGAACTCTGCTGCTCCGATGACGGTCTAGCTTCAGCAGCTACATTACCTACTATGTAGACTGGACCGCTGGTGAACAGCTGTTAGAGCAGAGCTCCCGGTCGGAGTGGCAGAGCGTGATGTGAACTGAAAAGTGTTTCTGTCGCAATATTATTTAAGGAATCGTTGAGCTAGCTAACAAGCATACATTATCACTATCTGCTAACGTTAGCTTTATCCTTCGTTTTCTAATAGTTTTTTTCATAGGCTAAACAGAGGTTGTATACGTATAGATATTGTACTTTAGTAAAAGTAGAAGTACACAGATATTGTACTTGAGTAAAAGTAGAAGTATTCAGATATTGCACTTGAGTAAAAGTAGAAGTACTCAGGTCTTTTACTTGAGTAAAAGTAGAAGTACTCAGATCTTGTACTTGAGTAAAAGTAGAAGTACTCAGATCTTGTACTTGAGTAAAAGTAGAAGTACCAGAGTGTAGGAATACTCTGTTACAGTAAAAGTCCTGCATTCAAAATGTTCCTCAAGTAAAAGTATTATCATCAAAATATAGTGAAAGTAGCGACAGTAAAAGTAGTCATTGTGCAGATTGGTCCATTTCAGAATAATAGATATGATATGTTTTATAATGATTGATCATGAAATTGTTCTCAAAGCTGGTAAAGGTGCAGCTAGTTTGAATGACTTTGTATACTGCAGGGTAGCTTGTGGATTTACTCCAGGTGGAACTAAAGTCTGATTTAACACTTGATTATATTTCACATCATTCATCCACATCTGAGAAGTAACTAAAGGGATTAAATACATGTAGTGGAGTAAAAGTACACCATGTACCTCTGAACTGTAGTGGGGTAGAAGAACAAAGTATCAAAACATTGAAATACTTAAGTAAGAAGTAGGAGAAGTCATAGAAAAGTCATTGAAAATCATTGGTGAAAAAATGTATGAACCCTGATGTTTATAAAAGTGCTGGTAACGGGCCAAACCAACACATTCTCACTCGTCACATATTAACGACCGGTCAGGGCCCCTTCACGTCACCTTATTTCGCACTGGAAAGGAAATGTGTGTGCGTTATTGCAGATTAGTGTTGTCACGATACCAACATTTTGGTTTCGATACCGATACCAAGTCAAGAATTGCGATTCCGATTATTTTTCGATACTTTTCTTTAAAAAAGAGAGTCTTAAATGTAATTATTGTGCTTTATTTCACACCATAACCATAACACAAACTTTTAAACAAAGAGAACAATAAACTAAATAAATGACAAGAATTCGTATTAAATCAAATTAAGCATAATCTCAAACAACTTTTTTGTTTTATAAACCGTTTTATAAAATAACATTTTTAAAATATTTTATTAACATGTAATAGTAGGCTACAGTAATATCAATAATTATTGACAAATTGTACATTGCAGATCTCAGCCACATTGGTAAGTTAGCTAAAAAGATAGCCATATTAGACAGTTATCAGTGCCATTAATTGCCTCGTCAAACTACGAAAACGTTTGTTTGTCACAAAATAAATTACACTTGTTTGACTTCGATTTGAGGGCAGGGGCTGAGCATGATGTAATTATGTTATCTCTCACATTCGCTAACCGGTCTGTCTTTAAATTCTTTAAACAGCTCTGGATGCCGGTCGGCGGGCCCTTAGCCAAGTTTGATGTGCTCCCTTGGTTTGCAGGGATCTAAAACATGTCTCACAGACAGGCCTCGTGGTGTCCGTAGGCTTGCCCTCACTGTCAGAGATATTGCTCAAATACTTCCAAATTTCGCTTCTGGCGTCTTTTTTGTCAACAAGCCGAGGCGCAGCGGCAGTTGCGCTCCCACTTGCAGCCATGCTTCTGGTTTTCTCACATGATCTGGCAGCTAGTGCGTGGCCGCGTGCACGAGAAAGGGGAGGGGCTTAGAGCGTGCTTGAGAGGGGAGGGACTCCAGGCATGGCTGCAGTGCAGGGAGTGGAAGCAGAGCGCTGAACACACACGGCTCTTATTAAAACGGCGCTTTCTCACTGGAGTACTTCCCCCCGTCATTCTTAAAGTACCATACTAATGAAACGGAGGAATCGTAACGTTTTTAACGGCAGGGTATCGCGGTACCTTTCTAGTATCGGTACACCGTGCAACACTATTGCAGATGCGTTTGTTAGTGGTCAAATCTTTATTTGTATTTGAGAAAAATGTATTACATTAACAAATACACTATTACGCAAGTATTATTTATCTATTCTCACAAATCAAAATCATTAGGGGCCAGGCACTATGGCCTGTAGATTACATTTGCATTGTTTTAGCACATTTTACATTTGAATAAGTATACCTTTTTTAAATGGAACCTAATGTGCATGTTTTATTTGTGTTTGTCTTTGGTTTTCCAGAGCAAGTAAATATGAAGGAGCGCCAGGGAAGGAAAAGAAAACGTGAGGAAAGAACGAAAGAGAGCGAGGGAAGAAGAAGGAAGGAGAGCACTCTACACGGACCACTATTGCGGTAAGCATGTTGTAACTTCCGGTTGTTGTTGTCATCTCCGGGTATCCCGTGTGCCTGTTCTGTTGCTGATAGCTTGTTATCTTAACTTAATCGATCGTTTTAAAACTCTTGATCACGGCAACTGCCTGACGTTGTAATCACACGTTACTACAGCTTAAGCACTCACAAACTCTCCTTCTCTTAGCGACTGTAACTCCACAGTTGCCTACACTCTTTTCGGGTTTGCTAACGGTAGCTACTTTAGCTTGATAGCTAGCCATGGCTCTTTCCCCACCCTCGGGTGCTATTTCCTGCTCTAACTGTCTCATGTTTGGTTACTCCCCTACCTCCTTTACTGGTACCGATACATGTGTTAAATGTAGTATAGTTGTTAGGTTGGAGGCGGGAATCATAGCCATAGAAGCCCGGCTCCGCATCTTAGAAAATAACTCAGCTACAGTAAAGCCCATGTTAGCCGGTGCGGACCGGCAAAAGGTAGCTCCTCTTAGCCGTCCCCCGGCAACTCCCGAGCAGCAGGGAGAATGGGTGACTGTTCAGAAGGGGCATAACGCGAAACCCGCAGGTCCCCACCAACCCGTTCACGTATCTAACAGATATTCCCCACTCAGCGAGACACCCGCTGAGAAGCCAACTCTGGTTATTGGTAGCTCTATTATGAGACACGTGAATTTAGAGATCGAAGCGTCCACAGTCACATGCATTCCGGGGGCCAGAGCGGGCGACGTTGAGGCGCATCTTAGACTGCTGGCTAAAAATAAACGTAAATACAGTAGGATTGTTATTCACGTCGGTGGTAATGATGTTCGTTTACGCCAATCAGAATGCACCAAACTTAATGTGGCGTCGGTGTGTAGTTATGCTAAAACAATGTCGGACACCGTAATCTTCTCTGGTCCCCTCCCCAATCTGATCAATGATGACATGTATAGCCGCATGTCATCATTTCAGCGCTGGTTGTCTTGGTGGTGCCCAGCAAACAATGTGGGCTTCGTGAATAATTGGACAGCCTTCTGGGGAAAACCTGGTCTGATTAAGAGAGACGGCATTCATCCTACTTTGGAAGGTGCAAATCTCATTTCGGCAAACATTTCAGGGCTCTGTGGACTTAATCCATGACAAACTGGAGTTGAGACCAGGAGGCAGAGTCGCAGTCTTACACGCTTCTCTGCGCTCTCTCCTAGGCAGTCATCCATAGGAATCCCGACCCCAATAAAATACCCAATATTAACGGTGTGTGTGTCTGCCCAAGGACAATTTAAGGTAAAACCTAATAGAGGTGTCATACATAATAACCTAATAAAAGTAAATGTAACAACTACTACAGTGCAACAAAACAGGAAGATTAAATGTGGTCTCTTAAACATAAGATCTCTAGCATCTAAAGCAATACTGGTAAATGATTTAATATCAGATTATAATATTGATATATGCTGTCTCACTGAAACTTGGTTGAGACATGAAGAATATGTCAGCATAAATGAGGCCACTCCACCCAGCCATATCAATACTCATATTGCCCGAGGCACGGGCCGAGGAGGTGGAGTTGCAGCAATCTTTGACTCAAGTTTACTTATCAATACTAAACAAAAATTAAATTATACCTCCTTTGAAAGCCTCATTTTCAGTCTTACGCATCCGACCTGGAAAACTTTGCAGCCAATCTTATTTGTTACAGTGTACCGTGCACCAGGTCCTTATTCAGAATTCTTATCAGAATTCTCTGAGTTTTTATCAGCTTTGGTACTTAAAACAGATAAAGTAATTATCGTAGGTGACTTTAATATTCATGTTGACGATGATAAAAATAGCCTTACTGTTGCATTTAACTCTATATTAGATTCTGTTGGTTTCTGTCAGAGTGTAAATAAACCAACCCACTGCTATAATCACACTCTTGACCTTGTTCTGACTTATGGTATTGAAATTGAGCAACTATTAGTCGAACCGCATAATCCTGCTTTATCCGACCATTTCTTAGTAACTTTTGAAGTACTGTTACTAGACTACAAAGCATTAGCCAAAAGCTCCTGCAGCAGAAACCTATCTGTTAGTGCTATAGCCAAATTTAAGGAAGAGATTCCACCAATACTTAACTCGATAGCATGTCTGCATGTAGGGGAGGAAACTTATACAAAATGTACACCACCCCAAATTGATCATGTTGTTGATAGTGCTACAGATGCGCTGCGAATAAAATTAGACTCTGTTGCTCCTTTGAAAAAGAA
Organism: Notothenia rossii; assembly: GCF_949606895.1. Lineage (NCBI taxonomy): Eukaryota > Metazoa > Chordata > Actinopteri > Perciformes > Nototheniidae > Notothenia > Notothenia rossii. Next base: position 39,813,565 of record NC_136912.1, on the reverse strand, counting down.
GAAAATAAAACAACATAGATTAGCTCCATGGCATAATGCCGAAACCCGCAAAATAAAGCAAAAGTCGAGAGAACTTGAAAGGATATGGCGTTCCACTAAACTTGAAGAATCTCGTTTAATTTGGCATATTACTCTCAATGAATATAAGAAAGCACTGCGTAAAGCGAGAGCAGCATACTACTCTTCATTAATAGATGAGAATAAGAATAATGCAAGATTTCTTTTCAGCACTGTAGCCAGGCTGACAGAGAACCACAGCTCGACTGAGCCTTCTATTCCCATAGCACTCAGTAGTAATGATTTTATGTGCTTTTTTAACGATAAAATTGTTACTCTTAGAAACAAAATCAATGACCTCTTGCCTTTGACCAGTATAGTGTTATCAACAGCTCCCGGAAACGTAAATTCTAATAATATTACACTAGATAGTAAACTAGAATGCTTTTCAGCCATAAACCTTGAACAATTAAATTCAATGATTCTCTCTTCTAAACCATCAACGTGTATCTTAGACCCGATTCCAACTAAGCTGTTAAAAGAAGTTTTTCCATTAATTAGCACTTCTTTATTAAATATTATGAATATGTCTTTATTATCAGGCTATGTTCCAAAATCATTCAAAGTAGCAGTGATAAAACCGCTTCTTAAAAAGCACAACCTCGATCCAGAGGTTTTAGCCAACTATAGACCTATTTCTAATCTTCCGTTCCTCTCAAAAATTCTTGAGAAAGCAGTCGCAAAACAGCTGTGTGATTACTTAAGAAACTATGATTTATTTGAAGATTTTCAGTCTGGCTTTAGAACACAACATAGCACAGAGACAGCTCTGGTTAAAGTCACAAATGACATTCTAATAGCCTCTGACAAGGGACTTGTCTCTATTCTTGTCTTACTCGATCTTAGTGCTGCATTTGATACTATCGACCATGATATCCTATTGCAAAGACTAGAGCACTTAGTTGGCATACAGGGAACTGCTTTAGGCTGGTTTAGGTCTTATCTATCTGAACGCTCTCAGTTTGTACGTGTCAACGATGAATCTTCCATGCAAACCAAAGTTAGCCATGGAGTGCCACAGGGCTCAGTGCTTGGACCTATTTTGTTCACCCTATATATGCTTCCGTTAGGCAATATTATAAAGAATCATTCTGTAAACTTTCATTGTTATGCGGATGATACTCAACTATATTTATCAATCAAGCCTGATGAAATTAATCATCTAAATAAAATTCAAGACTGCCTCAAGGACTTAAAAACGTGGATGACCTTAAATTTTTTGATGTTAAACACGACCAAAACTGAAGTTATTGTACTTGGCCCGAAGAATCTACGAAACAAATTATCTAAAGATATATTAACTATGGATGGCATTAATTTGGCCTCCAGTGAGACTGTAAGGAATCTTGGTGTTATATTTGATCAGGATTTATCCTTTAACGCCCACATAAAATCAATTTCAAGGACCGCCTACTTCCATCTACGTAACATTGCAAAAATCAGGCATATCTTGCCTCAAAACGATGCAGAGAAACTAGTCCATGCATTTGTTACTTCAAGGCTGGATTATTGTAACTCCTTATTATCAGGGTGTACCAAGAAGTCAGTCAAGTCGCTTCAGCTGATTCAAAATGCTGCAGCTCGTGTACTAACCAGAGTTAGGAAAAGGGACCACATTACTCCTGTTCTGGCTGCCTTACACTGGCTCCCTATAGAACACAGGATAGAATTTAAAATTCTTCTTCTCGCCTACAAAGCCCTTAATGGGCAGGCGCCATCTTACCTTAAAGAACTCATTATACCCTATTGTCCTACTAGGGCATTGCGTTCCAAGAATGCAGGGTTGTTGGTTGTTCCTAGAGTCTCTAAAAGTACAATGGGAGCCAGAGCCTTTTCTTATCAAGCTCCACTTTTGTGGAATCAGCTTCCAGTTTGTGTTCGGACGGCAGACACCCTATCCGTTTTTAAGAGTGCGCTTAAGACCTTCCTTTTTGATAAAGCTTATAGTTAGGGCTGATTAGATTCAGCCCCTAGTTTTGCTGATATAGGCTTAGTTTGTCGGGGGACATCTTACTTCTTCCTTCTCTCTGTCTATACCTGTGTACTCTCATGTTCCGATTAACCCAGCTTCCCCAAATTTCTTTCTTTTTGGTGTCTATATACGCCGGGATCCGGAGTCATGGATGATCCTGCGGTCCTGTGTCATGGATTGAGAGTCCTGGATCTTGAGTCGTGGCTGCGGTCCTGGATCATAAGTCCTGGATGGATATCCTCGTGGATTCATCTTCTTATTATACATATATGCATTTCAAAACATTTGGACTACCTATGTTGCAAATGTATTATCTTTTCAATTTACACACGGCATCTATTGCACGTCTGTCCGTCCTGGGAGAGGGATCCCTCCTCTGTTGCTCTCCCTGAGGTTTCTCCCATTTTTCCCTTTAAACTGTGGGGTTTTCTCTGGAAGTTTTTCCTTGTACGATGTGAGGGTCTAAGGACAGAGGGTGTCGTATTGTCATACTGATATTCTGTACAAACTGTGAAGTCCACTGAGACAAATGTAACATTTGTGATATTGGGCTATATAAATAAACATTGAAAAAAAAAACATTGAAAGAGCGAAAGAGAGCGAGGGAAGAATAAGGAAAGAGAGCGAGGAAAGAGCAAAAGAGAGCGAGGGAAGAGGAAGGAAGGAGAGCGAGGAAAGAGCGAAAGAGAGCGAGGGAAGAAGAACGAAAGAGAGCGAGGAAAGAGCGAAAGAGAGCGAGGGAAGAGGAAGGAAGGAGAGCGAGGAAAGAGCGAAAGAGAGCGAGGGAAGAAGAAGAAAGGAGAGCGAGGAAAGAGCGAAAGAGAGCGAGGAAAGAGCAAAAGAGAGCGAGGGAAGAAGGAAGGAGAAGGATGAGGACTCTTGGACAGATTCAAGCTATGAACTGGAAAGTGAATATGTGCCGTCGACCTCTGATGATGACTCCTCAGCGAAAGAGAGCAAGGGAAGAAGGAAGGAGAGCGAGGGAAGAAGAAGGAAGGAGAGCGAGGGAAGAAGGAAGGAGAGGGAGGGAAGAAGACGGAAGGAGAGCGAGGGAAGAAGGAAGGAGAGGGAGGGAAGAGTGAAAGAGAGCGAGGGAAGAAGAAGGAAGGAGAGGGAGGGAAGAAGGAAGGAGAGGGAGGGAAGAGTGAAAGAGAGCGAGGGAAGAAGAAGGAAGGAGAGGGAGGGAAGAAGGAAGGTGAGGGAGGGAAGAGCGAAAGAGAGGGAGGGAAGAGCGAAAGAGAGCGAGGGAAGAAGGAAGGAGAGGGATGATGTGCCGTCGACCTCTGATGATGACTCCTCAGACAATAAGGACTGTAGTCTGAAGTCATCAATTCTTCCAAAAAAGGGTGATACATTCCAAAAGGATTGCACAACAATATTACCAAAAAACGTAAGTAATGAGGATGAAACTTGTAACACAGACCTTGACACAGAGGAAAGCGCAAGTTATAAAGATGTTGGATGTAGGTTGGAGGTTAAAGTTAAAACCTGCCTTAAGGGAAAAAGAAAGTGGGACAAAAGACATTTCTGTGTGTACTGCAAGAAGCCACAGAGTAAAATGGCCCGGCATCTACTGCGGAAACATAGCTCTGAACAAGAAGTTGCCATAGCCAAGTGTCATTCTCCATCATCCAAAAAACGTCGCCTAATTTTAGAGGGACTTCGAAGGAAGGGCAATTTTCACCACAACATTAATGTTTTGGAAACTGGACAGGGGGAAATTGTAACTTACAGAAGACCATCAGAACCTGCACATGCAGATGAATATTTGCCATGCAATTTGTGTTTTGCATTCTATAAAAAAAAAGAACTATGGAAACATGAGAAACGTTGTTGTGAAACAATGGGAAAGTTGGAGGTTAAGACCAATACCAAACATAGAGTTCAATCTGCTGCTTCATCTCTTCTACCATGCAGAGGAAAGATGTCAGGAAGATGCTCAAACATTGTCAACAAAATGATGATAGATAATGTGTCCCTTGAGGTAAGAAATGACGCACTCATTTGTGAGTATGGTGATAGACTTCTTGAAAAACACGGAAGTGATCCATCAAAAGATGGACATGTAAGTCAGAAGGTGAGGGAGTTAGGTCGATTTGTGCTTGCTGCCAAGTCCATTAACAACAATATCAACATATTACAAGATGTCTTGGTGCCACCCAACTTTAATTTGGCCGTACAGGCAGCAAAAAAAGCATCTGGTTTCACTCGGGCGAAATATAGGTATGTCACACCATCGCTTGCTTTGAAGTTAGGACACTCATTAAAGGCAGTATGTTGCATTGTGGTTGGGCAGCATGTGAAAGCTGAGGATGAGGCCGCTGCAGCCAGAGTAAAAAGCTTCTTGGGCTTGATAGATTCTGAGTGGGACCATTTTGTTTAACGCAGCGCACGAACAAACCTGGAAGAGTCCAGATGGAACAAAAAAGACATGATCCCATTAACAGAGGATGTGATGAAGCTTAACATAGCTTTGAAGTCAATAGAGAAAGAGGCAAAAGACAAACTTTTGGAAGGACCGAACCCTAAAGCATACAAAACTCTTAGTGAGTGCCTTCTTTCCCAAATAATTCTTTTTAATAGACGGCGGCAAGGTGAGGCAGCAAAAATACCCTTGCAAATCTACAACAACAGAACAAACGAGGAACCAAATGAGGATGTAATGAAGTGCCTATCAAAATTGGAACAAGACTTGAGTAAGGACTTTACCAGGTTGGTGATTAGAGGAAAAAGGGGGCGGAAAGTACCCGTGCTTCTCACTCAGGACATGACCAAATCACTCGACTTTCTCATTGAGCAAAGGAGTGAAGACAATGACATTTTAGATAGCAATGGATATTTATTTGCAAGACAGAACTCTGAATCTTATATCCGAGGTTCAGACTGTTTAAGAAAGTATGCTGCTGTCAGTGGAGCAAGGAACCCAGATACACTCACATCAACTCACCTGAGGAAGCACGTGGCTACAATGAGTCAGATAATGAATTTTAAAAATAATGAGTTGGACCAATTGGCAACCTTTATGGGACATGACATTCGTGTTCATCGCGAATATTACCGGCTAACGGAGAACACCCTTCAGCTCGCCAAGATGAGCAAACTCCTCATGGCAGTTGAACTTGGAACTGATGTCTACAGAGGAAAATCACTCGATGAAATAGATTTAGACTTAGAAAGTAAGTGAAAGAATGAGATTCCTATTAAAACTAAAGTGATGTTTGTGGCAGCATGAGGTGATTAACTTAATGTTATTATAATTTGTTTTCTCAACAGTGGCCATTCCTTCAAAAGAAGGAGCTCAACAGGCGGCACAACATAGTGAAAGTGATGTCCAGGTCTCTGGTAAGAGAACTTTTTTACCACCTCAAGACTGGATTTTTAACATTATTGTTTAATCTGCGGAGTACTTTCTAAATTCATCTGACATGCTGTCTCCAAATACCTGAAAAGAATCATGATTAAGCCTCTACCTGTTTTGTTGACAGTGGAACTGTCAGATAATAAATTATAGTTCCTGCTGATTTGTTCTTTCCTTGCAGAAGAATCTGATGTTCTGACATCACTGCAAAAACGCTCAGATGAGCCGAAAAGCCCTAAGACACCAGGTACATTCTTTCTCATTTTTGTTTCCTTCTGCTTTTGTTTAGCAACTGTGCACATCAGTTACATTAAACTAAATAATTGTATTGCGATTATATTTCAAATAGCTCAATTGGCAGGGCCACTATAGTAATGCCAAAACATTTAAAAAATATAACAAGCATCTGTACATATATACATTTATATTTTGAACAAAAGCAGAACAACACGTTTTCTTTTCAAGGAAAACAATCTTCTGTTTTGAAAATGAACAAGCACATTTCATTTACATTATAAAGACTAAAATAAAAGACGGGAGATTTAGGCCCAATCGCAAATCACCCCCTACACACTCCCCCTCCGTTTGCGCGTTCACGCGGAGGGTCCGCCATATTGAGGGCTGTTCCAAAGAAACGAGTGTGGAGCGGTGTGGAGGGGGAGTGGGCTATCAAGCCCTCAAACAGCGAGTCTGCAGCGGTGCTGACTTGAGACCGGTCTCTACCTGACCGGAGTCACGCTGTGTGTGTCCGTCAGGAAACACGCTGTTTACATGTAGTTCCAGCAAACATCCACTGATAAACTGCGATGTTAACAACCTCATGATAACCTCATATGTTTTAACTTAGGATCATACCTGTGTTTAGTCTAGAAAAAGGTAAATGTGTGTATTTTATTATAAAGTTGTGTATATTTACAGCCTGTTGCAAAAGCTAAGAAGCTTATAAACATCAGGTTTAAAACTAAAATAACTTTACAAAAAAGTAACACAATGAAAGATGTTTGGAGTTTTATTTGAGTTATTAATTTAAACTTTTTGTCAGAGATTCTGATTTGAAACCGTTGTTACATACAGTTAAGGCATTTCCTGTTTCTGGCGGAGAGAGGGGAGGCCGTCCCAAAGCTTGCTGCTGTATTTATACCCTTAACCCTTAATGGAGGGAGCCTCGTTGAGCTGCTAGTGTGGCTACAGTGTCACTCCGTCACGGAGGGGTAGGGTCGAGGGGGTGATTTGGGATTGGGCCATAATGTGGTATGTGAAGTGCTTCCTCCACACTGTCACATAGATAATATAAAATATAATGTTATAATATAATATACAGTATAATTATATGTTATATTTCTCCTCCTCCGCCCTTTAAAGCAAAGCGGTCCAACACTACGGCTACGGCTGAACTAATGGAGGATTCAGAAGGTATGAACATCACTTCAGTTTATTGCTGGGACACTTTGATATCTGTTAGCATGATGATTCAAAGCTAATGCTAAGGTGATTTCTTCTCTCCTTGTAGAAGAAGCCGACCTGACCTCCACATAGAGACGCTCGCAGCAGCCAAAGAGGGCTGAGACAGCAGGTACATTTCATGTACTCACAACAGGATTATATCCAATATCCATAATATGAATAGACACAATCTATAGAGAAACACATTTAAGAAGTCAAGATGTATATTTCTGCTTGACCTGCCCTTTAGCAAGGCACTAACTTCTATTTAAGCTTTATTTTGTCATAAATCTATATTTACTTTTTTTTTATTTGTGTTTTGATGCTTACAGAGATAACGGTTGTTAGAGATTTTTATACTACCAAGCTGCCACCAAGCACATACACTCAAAACCACAATTCATCCATAAACAATATAAATTAATTTGCTGGACTGAATAATTGTTCCAACAATGAGGACGACCTCTTTTACATTTGTGATTTCTGTTTCAGGTGTAAAAGGAAGTCGCAGGCCTTGGACCTCTGAAGAAAAAGCAGCAGTCCGGCGCCAACTCGGAAGGTTCATCACACTCCAAAGGGTGCCTGGAAAAGAACCGTGTGTAACGGCTCTGGAGGCAGAACCTGTGCTGGAAGGTTCATCACACTACAAAGGGTGCCTGGAAAAGAACCGTGTGTAACGGCTCTGGAGGCAGAACCTGTGCTGGAAGGTTCATCACACTCCAAAGGGTGCCTGGAAAAGAACCGTGTGTAACGGCTCTGGAGGCAGAACCTGTGCTGGAAGGTTCATCACACTACAAAGGGTGCCTGGAAAAGAACCGTGTGTAACGGCTCTGGAGGCAGAACCTGTGCTGGAAGGTTCATCGCACTACAAAGGGTGCCTGGAAAAGAACCGTGTGTAACGGCTCTGGAGGCAGAACCTGTGCTGGAAGGTTCATCACACTACAAAGGGTGCCTGGAAAAGAACCGTGTGTAACGGCTCTGGAGGCAGAACCTGTGCTGGAAGGTTCATCGCACTACAAAGGGTGCCTGGAAAAGAACCGTGTGTAACGGCTCTGGAGGCAGAACCTGTGCTGGAAGGTTCATCACACTACAAAGGGTGCCTGGAAAAGAACCGTGTGTAACGGCTCTGGAGGCAGAACCTGTGCTGTGCAGTCGGAGCTGGAAGGACGTGAAGAACCAAGTTCACAATTCCATTACTGCCCAAAAAAGAAAACTACTGTAGTTAATTTCAGAAGTGGGTAGAGAGGAGATGAGTTGGAGGAGATGAGAGAGGAGAGAGGAGTTGGAGGAGATGAGAGAGAGGAGAGGAGTTGGAGGAGATGAGAGAGGAGAGGAGTTGGAGGAGATGAGAAATGAGAGAGGAGTTGGTGGAGGGTAGTGAGATGAGAGGAGTGAGGAGAGATGAGAGAGGAGTGAGGGGAGAGGAGAGGAGTTGGAGGAGATGAGAGAGAAGAGAGGAGTTGGTGGAGGGTAGTGAGATGAGAGGAGTGAGGAGAGATGAGTGAGGGGAGAGGAGTTGGTGGAGGGTAGTGAGATGAGAGGAGTGAGGAGAGATGAGAGAGGAGTGAGGGGAGAGGAGTTGGTGGAGGGTAGTGAGATGAGAGGAGTGAGGAGAGATGAGAGAGGAGTGAGGGGAGAGGAGTTGGAGGAGATGAGAGAGAGGAGTGAGGGGAGAGGAGTTGGAGGAGATGAGAGAGAGGAGTGAGGGGAGAGGAGTTGGAGGAGATGAGAGAGAGGAGAGGAGTTGGTGGAGGGTAGTGAAATGAGAGGAGAGATGAGAGAGAGGAGTGAGGGGAGGGGAGAGGAGTTGGTGGAGGGTAGTGAGATGAGAGGAGTGAGGAGAGATGAAAGTGAGGGGAGAGGAGTTGGAGGAGGGTAGTGAGATGAGAGGAGAGGAGTGAGGAGAGATGAAAGTGAGGGGAGAGGAGTTGGAGTGATTGTATGTAAATGTTATATGACATTAAAGATGCCATCTTGGCGAGTGAAACTAAACTCCTCTGAAATTGTAATAACTAAACAATGGAATAATCAAGAATATTAATATTGTCAATTAATTAATGTGATATCAACCATTAGGGTTGGGTATTGTTTTTGTTTTTTTCGATACTGCTCCTTAACCTATACTTTTTCCTTTCTTTTTTTAAAACTCCGGTCGAAGAAAAAAATCATTTTTAAAAAGAAAGATGTTTTATTTGAACTTGAACAACATATTAACTGTAAACAAAGTCAACTTAAATATATAAAATGAATAAATACAAAACAAATTCACATAATAACTAAAACATACACTGGTCCACCCATCACATGTAATAGCAGCCTTACTCACTTGTGATAACATTTTGTTTTTCAACCGAGTACCATGTAGGAATGAGCTTATTTGACAGATCATCCCTGATCCCTGGTAGCAGTGTTCATCTCTCTGAATTAAATACATTGGAGGATATTTATTAGTCTTTTGGACTTATTCTGACAAATTGTCTTAATGGCATATATTGTATACACAAACAAATATTGTTTAAACATCACTTTGTTTTGTTTTGACCTGAACCATGGAGATTCCACAGTGGAAGAAGGATGCAGTCCCTTGACCACACATTTGGTCACAGCCCTGTGTAATTCATCCACCTTGTCTTTAGTCAAATTGGCCTTCTTTGCCAAGGTGAATGGGGTCCTTGTTGTAGCTGGAGAGTCAAAAATACACAAATAAATCTTCAATATTTTACAAAATGTTTTTGTACTAGTATACATGCAAGACTTGAAATCAACGTTACATTACTAACCTGAGGAAACACTGCTGTCTTCATCATCAATAGTCTCCACTTTGCCGGGATAAATAATTGTTTCCAAATTGCCGTGGCCAGGGATGCCCACCCTGCCGCATGATGTGCTTGGCACTGGTCACACAAGCAGTCGAACACGGTGCATCCCTCTGTTTTAAGTGTATGCCGTGCGTCTCCAGGTGCTTCATTAAATTGGACATGTTCCCCCCTTTACACGCAATTGTTAAGAGACAAAAATGTCATTTTAAAATATTATAATTTGTATTTAATACAATTGTGCCATTTAATTGTTTTTATGATGCTTACTTTTGGCTGCAAAATGCTGGACTTGTATTTCCTGCTTTGAAACATACACACACACTTCTGCCTAGCAACAGCCTAGCAACAGCGAAAAAGGTCCTCACAAGTTCCTAAATTAAATATTAAATAGTTTTTTCTAATCTGAAGTGATATTCTGACTCTCTCCCCCCTCCTAGTTGTACTTTAGTTGTTTGCACCATTCCAGCTTCAGTGGAAGTGGTGGGCCACACAAACCATGTAGAAACACATGGTCCTCACAAAGGCTTAGAAACATGTGTGTGTGTGTGTGTGTGTGTGTGTGTGTGTGTGTGTGTGTGTGTGTGTGTGTGTGTGTGTGTGTGTGTGTGTGTGTGTGTGTGTGTGTGTGTGTGTGTGTGTGTGTGTGTGTGTGTGTGTGTGTGTGTGTGTGTGTGTGTGTGTGTGTGAGTGAGTGAGAGCAAGAGAGTGTGTGTCTGTGTGTGTGAGAGAGAGCGAGAGAGGGGGTTTGTATGTGTGTGTGTGAGAGAGAGAGTGTATGTGTGTGTGTGTATGTGAGA
>NC_136912.1:39796735-39801735 GCF_949606895.1 Notothenia rossii | reverse complement strand
AAGTCAATTTTGAATAGCTGAAGGTCTTGTGATCATTTAAAAGTTGGAATGAAGTGTCTAGCTGAAGGTTTGTGGAAGGAGTACCATTTGGCGCAAGGTGTAGGAAAACAGGATTTGAAGGCATCTCCCATTGACCTCAATGTTAAAAAGAAAAGTTTAAAAAGCTGAATATTTCAAAAAGTATAAAATATTTTTAAAATGTTGAAGGTTTCCCATCGATTCCTGAACAGGCTGAATAGTTTAATATTTGAATGGTTTCTGTAGCTGAAAATAAGCTGAAGTTATGGAGTGCCAAAGTATTGGCTGAAATAACTAGAAAATGCATTTCCTGCAGAAAATGCGTGCGAATGCTGTAAACTGTGAATATTTATGGCTGAATTTTGCTGAAAATGCAGAAAAAGCTGAATATGTTATTAGCTGAATGGTAGCTGTTTTTAGCTAAAAAAATGCAGAAAAAGCTTAATATGTAAAAGAAAAGTTAAAAAAAAAGGTATAAACAACAACATGTATAGCCTTGATTTCCTGAAATAGCTGAATAATGTAATAGTTGAATGGTTTCTGCAGCTGAAAATAGGCTGAAGGAGTTAAATATCAGATGTACAGATGTAGCACTTAATTTCAGACAGTTTGAAACGCGAGGGCCGTGATTGGTACGTGATCTGCCCTCGCTCAAGGGAAAACCTCCAGCTTGACTTGAGACCGCCCCCGTGATAAATAAATGTAATTATAATTAAGCCAGCTGCAATGGATCATTGATCCACCAGGGGGTGCAGTGGGGTTCCACACTGGAGCTCATGTGAAATAAAGTGAGATACAGTACAGTACACTGGATGTACAGCGGAATTTAATGTTGTTTAGTCTAAAAACACGAACGGGAGGAAATGCAGCCCGCTCTCGATTTTTAATCCTAATTTAATCATCATCTTCACCACGATAATTTATGTTTATGTTTGCCGAATTGACATAAAATCACTGACAAATATGAATATACTGTATTCAACTTCATTAAAACGTTATTAACGTTCCTAAACTCAGTAATTATACGATCATGTTCTGATAATGATGACGCAATAGCCCCGCCTCTCCCCACCTCTGCTGCTCACCCCCGCGTCAAAGTAAACTGCACACTGAATTCAGATTATTTATCTTTCTCTCGATATGGACATAAACGCGAGTGAAGTCTAATCTGACAGGACGGAGACACGCAGCTGTGCTCACCTGCAGCTCCTCCCTCTGTGATGCAGCGGGGAACGGAGTAAAACACACACTTCAGTCAGATCATCGCCTTTAGTTATTTTAATTACCTCTCGAACTACCTAAACTAGTTATAAATATGTTTATTTTTACAGTCGGCCAGGTCACTCATTACTGGATCAGCTGCTGCATGAGACAGACACTGACGCTGTCCGAAGAGAGGGAGGAAAAAGAGAGGCTCCGTGTATTTCATTATTATATAGAGTCTTTATTCATTTGTTTTAAAGCTCAATAAATAACAAAGAAGACCTTTCACCGGCACTTTTTATAATTTTGTCCGGAAGATTTAAACTTTAATACACGTTGACCTCTGCCCCATGGATGTATAATAAGAAGTGGATACAGCGTGGGAGGCGGGGCCTCATTCATTCCTATGAGAGTTGCTTGGCGCATGATGATAAAATGGCCCAACTTTTGAGAGAGCGAAACGTCACAGATTACCCGGCATGCCTGAGAAGTACCCGTATGTGCGCTCATAGCGCATGCGCAACTTTAACCAAAATGCAAATAATTATTGCACTGTATATATATATATATATATATATATTAATTATATATAACGGCGTTGTCCCGTGGGTTAGATGCTCGTTCATAATGCATTGGGATATAACTCTCAGAATAACGTTATTAGCACATTTTTACAACTTTAGGAACGAATGTTTTTTATTAGGGCTATACAAGTGTTCATACTGGGTGGTTTATTTAGTTTAAAAAAAATTACCCAACGATTTACAGACCATTCTTTCCCTATGTAAGTCAATGGGATAAAGTGTTTCCGGGCCCAGCAACCTAAAGGAAGTGTAGTACCGCCATTTGGCCACGACGAATATTCTACTCAGAGTCCGGCGCACTTCCTGGGGGCTTGCTCGGCCCCCACCACGGAGAATAAACAGAAGGGTAACCATGACAACCATGCTTCTTCGCTAATTTTATGCCACTGGTCCGTGGTCAGGCCTGGGAACCGACGGGAGACACTGGACTCAAGTGTCTGCCTCACATTGAGGGGAAGGGGCATTTCCCCTTTGCTCCCGCTCCAGTTTGTGATTCTGACCATGTTCTCATAGATTTCAAATGGTAACATGGCCATGAACATATCCCGCTATTAGAATGCAATTTTTAAAAACATAGGGTGCTACATAACACACTTTCAGGAAAAGTCACGGACTGGGAGACTTTAATATTTTATTGAAAAAAGTTACATTGCACACACACCACATCACACAAATTGACCCGATTGGCGGTTCTAGTGTTAAATAAACTCACTAATGAATGAAACCAGTTCAATACGCATTATTCTTATCATTCTTTATGAGCGCAGAAAGTCTTAAAATCAGACGGCAGGCAGTTACAGGTGTGTGTGTGTGCCTTATGTGCTCATCCCCCCATGAGAATCACACGTAGCTCTGATCACCTATGATAAATGGGCCACACCTAATCTCTGGCTATTCAGCCACAGAGCTCCCTCTATGCAAATCAAACTGTAGACGGTGTGAAAGCAGTGAGGCCTGTGAAGACACCATTGCAGTAATCGAGTCGACTGAAGATACAAGTTTAAAATCAGACCTTTTTTTTAAATGAAATCTGACGGCAGGCAGTTAGCTGTGATCACCTATAAGGCTTGAAGTTACTTCAGATGCTGAAATATTTTTATTTTTCAAGTATAAACATACAGTATACAGATATACATGCATACAAATTATAACATCACATTTTTGTTATTAATTTTACAAATAGGACAGAGGGTGCAGCACAAACAGTACGAAACAAATAGAGAGCTTTCTGAACATCAGCAGGAGAGGACTCATTCAAGACACTACTAAATACTGAAATGAACATTAAATGTCTTATTAAAATGCAGGTTTATTTGTGACACTTACAAAATAAATGGAATTCTCACTAACCTAAAATATTTTATTTTTTAAAAAACATGTCACTGTAGAGACACAAAATACTTGAACATACAAATTAACAACACCAAATTGAGCTCACTTTCTACACTCTTTGATGATCTACCTCCTACCTAGTTTGTTTCTTAGTCCATGTATTTTGGCAGAGGCTTGGTCTGGCTGTATCTTCATAACAACCCTCTGGATAAACTCAAATGAATATTTCCTTTCCAGAGTATACTGAAGACTGAAGCAATATATTAGTCCAAGAAGCATCGCAAAGCCACATCTTTCAGGTTGTGGAGCACAATTGTTTCCTCGACCACAACTGCCACATTGAAGATCTGCTGAGGAAAGGCATCCCATTCACCTTCGTAGCATATGAGTAGACCAACTTGCATCACCTTCATGGCTTCCTCGAGAGTGTCTCCATGAGCCTTAAAAAAGGAGAAATAAAAGTGAGCTCAGTGTACTACTAGTACTTTTTCTCTACAAAGCTAATTAAGAGGCTTCTGCTATAAACATAGAAGCTAAAATCTACAGTTCACAGTGTAAAAGTGCAATGTGATGGAACATCATTTCAACCGCCTCTCTTTTCACAGTTTGAGCTTTATATTTATTTATATTATTTAATAGTTACGTTTTCTTGCTGTTTTTGTTTATATTAAATGTATCATTCTTTATTGCAATTATTTTAGTTAAATTAAGGTAATTGTAAACATTACTTTTGAAGGAAACTTTGGGCACAGGGTGATTTATGTTAAAATGTACAATTACATAAAGTAATTCAAGACAGTTATGATCTTACATCACACATCCTGATGACATTTTCCTGATTTTCGCCAGACATGTAGTGTGATAGTCCCAAGAGAGCAGCAGTCCTCCTCCTCTCATTTGTGTCCTGCAGGACAACAAATGCAGTGGGATATAAACATTTGTAGCAAACAAATGGTGGCTAAATTATGGTCATCACCACTTACATCTTTCTCAAGGCAGTCCAAAAGGCCTTTTAGTGCCGGCTTCTTTCCAGTCCTGGATGCACCTTTGTAACCTCCAGCAATGCCAGGCCATCAAGTCCATCCAGAAACGATGAAAGCAGGTCCGTAGTGACAATTCTCTGGAACTCTGCCTGAATCTGAGGAGACACAGACATATAGAAAATATTCTACCAACAGTCTGCAACTGTGCATGTTGCCTTCTCATTGTAACTGGAAAACCTGCACAACTTACAAGTCCACTTCATCCAGTTGCAGCAAAACGGAAATCTTTGAAAATCTGTCTGTAATAGAGAACACACATTTAGGTACATTATGAAGCAGGCCTTAATAAAGTAATAAGAACTGAGAACATGACAAAGAATAAGATGCACACAATTACAACAGTCACGTTGCCCATAAACTACAAGCCTTGGCTTTCACAATTACAATATTATCCCTGAATTCATATGATAAAGACTTAAACAGTACTTCATTTAAATAAATAAACAACTTGAAATGTTCATCTTTGATTGATGAGGCATATTCAATCTAATAAATTCATGGGATGCATGTAATAATAACAGGGAAAGGTTAGTGTGCATCCACATAGAGCATTTTTGTGTCTACGTGCATACCAAATATATCAATGAAAAAACTATTTGTTTTAACCAAACTTAAAATAAATTGTACAATGGTTGTAATTGTTGATTATTTGCTTGCAGTTATTTTCCATAGACTATTCAGTGGATTATTATTGTTTTTTAGTAATAACTTGACTACCTCTGAAAGCAGAAGTTTAGGAACAATTATTGTTCATGTATAAATATTATTTATTTTATTATAATATAAATATCTAACAATTACAACCATTGCACATCTTATT
>NC_136912.1:39681735-39791735 GCF_949606895.1 Notothenia rossii | reverse complement strand
AAGCCAGACTGAAAATCTTCAAATAAATCATAGTTTTTTAAGTAATCACACAGCTGTTTTGCGACTGCTTTCTCAAGAATTTTTGAGAGGAACGGAAGATTAGAAATAGGTCTATAGTTGGCTAAAACCTCTGGATCGAGGTTGTGCTTTTTAAGAAGCGGTTTTATCACTGCTACTTTGAAAGATTGTGGAACATAGCCTGATAATAAAGACATATTCATAATATTTAATAAAGAAGTGCTAATTAATAGAAAAACTTCTTTTAACAGCTTAGTTGGAATCGGTTCTAAGATACACGTTGATGGTTTAGAAGAGAGAATCATTGAATTTAATTGTTCAAGGTTTATGGCTGAAAAGCATTCTAGTTTACTATCTAGTGTAATATTAGAATTTACGTTTCCGGGAGCTGTTGATAATACTATACTGGTCAAAGGCAAGAGGTCATTGATTTTGTTTCTAAGAGTAACAATTTTATCGTTAAAAAAGCACATAAAATCATTACTACTGAGTGCTATGGGAATAGAAGGCTCAGTCGAGCTGTGGCTCTCTGTCAGCCTGGCTACAGTGCTGAAAAGAAATCTTGCATTATTCTTATTCTCATCTATTAATGAAGAGTAGTAGGCTGCTCTCGCTTTACGCAGTGCTTTCTTATATTCATCGAGAGTAATATGCCAAATTAAACGAGATTCTTCAAGTTTAGTGGAATGCCATATCCTTTCAAGTTGTCTCGACTTTTGCTTTATTTTGCGGGTTTCGGCATTATGCCATGGAGCTAATCTATGTTGTTTTATTTTCTTCTTTTTCAAAGGAGCAACAGAGTCTAATTGTATTCGCAGCGCATATGTAGCACTATCAACAACATGATCAATTTGGGGTGGTGTACATTTTGTATAAGTTTCCTCCCTTACATGCAGACATGCTATCGAGTTAAGTATTGGTGGAATCTCTTCCTTAAATTTGGCTATAGCACTAACAGATAGGTTTCTGCTGCAGGAGCTTTTGACTAATGCTTAGTAGTCTAGTAACAGTACTTCAAAAGTTACTAAGAAATGGTCGGATAAAGCAGGATTATGCGTTTCGACTAATAATTGCTCAATTTCAATACCATAAGTCAGAACAAGGTCGAGAGTCTGATTATAGCAGTGGGTCGGTTTATTTACACTCTGACAGAAACCAACAGAATCTAATATAGAGTTAAATGCAACAGTAAGTCTATTTTTATCATCGTCAACATGAATATTAAAGTCACCTACGATAATTACTTTATCTGTTTTAAGTACCAAAGTTGATAAAAACTCAGAGAATTCTGATAAGAATTCTGAATAAGGACCTGGTGCACAGTACACTGTAACAAATAAGATTGGCTGCAAAGTTTTCCAGGTCGGATGCGTAAGACTAAAAACGAGGCTTTCAAAGGAGGTATAATTTAATTTTTGTTTAGTATTGATAAGTTAACTTGAGCCAAAGATTGCTGCAACTCCACCTCCTCGGCCCGTGCCTCGGGCAATATGAGTATTGATATGGCTGGGTGGAGTGGCCTCATTTATGCTGACATATTCTTCATGTCTCAACCAAGTTTCAGTGAGACAGCATATATCAATATTAAAATCTGATATTAAATCATTTACCAATATTGCTTTAGATGCTAGAGATCTTATGTTTAAGAGACCACATTTAATCTTCCTGTTTTGTTGCACTGTAGTAGTTGTTACTTTTACTTTTATTAGGTTATTATGTATGACACCTCTATTAGGTTTTACCTTAAATTGTCCTTGGGCAGACACACACGCCGTTAATATTGGGTATTTTATCGGATTCGGGATTCCTATGGATGACTGCCTAGGAGAGAGCGCAGAGAAGCGTGTAAGACTGCGACTCTGCCTCCTGATCTCAACTCCAGTTTGTCATGGATTAAGTCCACAAAGCCCTGAAATGTTTGCCGAAATGAGATTTGCACCTTCCAAAGTAGGATGAATGCCGTCTCTCTTAATCAGACCAGGTTTTCCCCAGAAGGCTGTCCAATTATTTACGAAGTCTACATTGTTTGCTGGGCACCACCAAGACAACCAGCGCTGAAATGATGACATGCGGCTATACATGTCATCATTGATCAGATTAGGGAGGGGACCAGAGACGATTACGGTGTCCGACATTGTTTTAGCATAACTACACACTGACGCCACATTAAGTTTGGTGCATTCTGATTGGCGTAAACGAACATCATTACCACCGACGTGAATAACAATCCTACTGTATTTACGTTTATTTTTAGCCAGCAGTTTAAGATGCGCCTCAACGTCGCCCGCTCTGGCCCCCGGAATGCATGTGACTGTGGAGGCTTCGGTCTCTAAATTCACGTGTCTCATAATAAAGTTACCAATAACCAGAGTTGGCTTCTCAGCGGGTGTCTCGCTGAGTGGGGAATATCTGTTAGATACGTGAACGGGTTGGTGGGGACCTGCGGGTTTCGTGTTATGCCCCTTCTGAACAGTCACCCAATCTCCCTGCTGCTCGGGAGTTGCCGGGGTACGGCTAAGAGAAGCTACCTTTTGCCGGCCCGCACCGGCTAACATGGGCTTTACTGTAGCTGAGTTATTTTCTAAGATGCGGAGCCGGGCTTCTATGGCTATGATTCCCGCCTCCAACCTAACAACTATACTACATTTAACACATGTATCGGTACCAGTAAAGGAGGTAGGGAAGTAACCAAACATGAGACAGTTAGAGCAGGAAATAGCACCCGAGGGTGGGGAAAGAGCCATGGCTAGCTATCAAGCTAAAGTAGCTACCGTTAGCAAACCCGAAAAGAGTGTAGGCAACTGTGGAGTTACAGTCGCTAAGAGAAGGAGAGTTGTGAGTGCTTAAGCTGTAGTAACGTGTGATTACAACGTCAGGCAGTTGCCGTGATCAAGAGTTTTAAAACGATCGATTAAGTTACGATAATAAGCTATCAGCAACAGAACAGGCACACGGGATACCCGGAGATGACAACCATAACCGGAAGTTACAACATGCTTACCGCAATAGTGGTACGTGTAGAAACAACCCCCGTAGTGTTTCAGGAAAGGAGTAGTGGAGTGTTTGATTGAATGTTTACAAACACCTGTGTGTGTAAACCCAGAGATCAAAGGTTTCCATGGTGTCTGCTCTGATGATGTCACTCACGTGTGTGGCTCCAATCTGCCCAGCAACACCATGACAACCAACTGCAGCACTGAGTCCCATAAGAATGCATTGAGGAGTATATCTGACCATTTTGCCACCTGTTGAAAAATGTGGCTCCTATCAAAAAAATACCAGACCTTGAGCATCAGGGAACCCCAATGAACTGAAATATGTTTTTTTTTCTTTGGGTTTTGTTTGGTAAATGTGAAGAGGAGAGCAGTTTGTCTAAAGTGCACTTCACTCTGTTCTGAAGAAAGATCCGGATGTTCTTAACATGGGAATCAATTGGGAGCTAGCTGGACTTTTTGTCTCTTCATGCCCTCAAGAGGCATTTTGTTGAATCTGTTTTCTAAATCTTTTTTTATTTTACAACCTAGGAGTGGTTTTCCTACGTTTTTCATGAAAAAATATGTCTGAGGAGTGTAGGGTTTGGGAATTATGGCAAGTTTAAAACATTTTTGGGGGATAATTTTAAGCACTGCTCCACTCTGTTTTGAGATCAAAGCATTCTAGACTTAACAAGCTGCTCCATCCACTGTAATGTTAAAATCTGAAAAAGGCCTCTCTACCAAGCTCCAAACTAAATTCAATATCTCAAAGAGTGTGAAAGATATCAAAAATCTGAATAGGAATTGAATAGCTGACGGTCTTGTGATCATTTGAAAGTTGGAATGAAGTATCTACCTGAAATTATGTGGAAGGAGAAGCATTTGGCGCAAGGTGTAGGAAAACAGGATTTGAAGGTATCTCCCATTGACTTCAATGTTAAAAAAAAAAAAAAAGTTTAAAAAGCTGAATATTTCAAAAGGTGTGAAATATTTTGAAAAAGTTGAAAGTTTCCAATCAATTGCTGAAAAGGCTGAATAGTTTAATAGTTGAATGGTTTCTGTAGCTGAAAGTAAGCTGAAGTTATGGAGAGCTAAAGTATTGGCTGATTTGAAGGCTCTTCCCATTGACTTCAATGTTAAAAAAAAGAGTTTAAAAAGCTGAATTTCAAAAAGTATAAACTATTTTGAAAAAGTTGAAGGTTTCTCATCGATTCCTGAACAGGCTGAATAGTTTAATATTTGAATGGTTTCTGTAGCTGAAAATTAGCTGAAGTTATGGAGAGCCAAAGTATTGGCCGACATAATAATAATAAGGGGAATAAAGATTTGAAGTACTATAGTGGAATGCTGTAAACAGCATTTGCACTAATAATAATAATAAGGGGAAGAATAAAGATTCGAAGAACTATAGTGGAATGCTGTAAACAGCATTCGCACTAATAATAATAAGGGGAAGAATAAAGATTTGAAGCACTATAGAGGAATGCTGTAAACAGCATTCACACTAATTACTTATTGTAAAGCATTTGAACATTCTTTTGCGTCACATGTTCACTATTAAGTTGATGTATAACTGTATAGTATCTTAATTATTTAAAATATAAGGTGACTAAAAATGGCAACCGTATTTTCAGTTTTGGCAACCAAAAGCTGATGCCTGGTTGCCAGCCTGGCAACCACTTTTAAAAGTTAGCGTTGAGCCCTGAAGCTGACAAAATCACATTGCTTGTTAACATCTAAATATACATTTTTGCATGGAAAAAACCCTCAACTTCACTGATGTGTAGGGTGATCTAGTATTGTTTAATGGAATGTATATCAGTGTATTAAAGTCAATACTTCATTTATTTAAACCAATATCTTTCTTGATTCTTTGTCCAGTATGAAAAAAAGAGTCTTTGTACCTGAGCTGAAGTTCCCTGCTGTGAGGAGTCCAGTTCTGTCTCTCACTCTCTAAAACTGTATTTCGTGACTATAACATGGCAGTATATAAATAAAGCTGTATTGTATATCAACCCAGTCTATATATATATATTAGGGCTGGGCGATTTGGCCTAAAAATAAAATCTATTTTTTTTTCTAACTAATGGACAATTTTCGATTTAAACCTCGATTTCTTGCAGTTTTTTTCAGTTTTTTTCTAAACAAACCCGACCAAGGCAAAATTTAAATAAATATTTTCTTTATTAACACAATAAAAATAAACGAGATTACCCAGTAGTCTAGGCCTATGTGAACAAATCAGTTGTTCAAGAATAAAAAAAATAGAAACAGCACCATTTGGCTGTCATTAATGTGGAAAGATTTTTTTAAAATCAAAGTGAAATAAAAATCTCTTGTAGGCCATCCCTGAAAAAACTTGTAAAATGAAATACAACAAATAATATCGGCAGAGCTGCAGATCGGATATTGACAGGCAATGTGGCTGAGTTTTGTGCGCGTTCGAGAAGGGTCTAGCTGCGGCCGCGGACAGTACACGACACTACACGACACGCCCACCTGACACGACACTACGGTGGCTGAGAGGCACTACCATTAAAAGCGAATTGACGAGATTTACATCATACAGCCCATGTAGTATAATATTTACAGATCACTCTTTCCCAATGTAAGTCAAAGGGAAAAAGTGTTTCCGGGCCCAGCAACCTAAAGGAAGTGTAGTACCGCCGTTTGGCCACAACGAATATTCTCATCAGACTCCGGCGCACTTCCTGGGGGCTTGGTTTAACCTCCACTGTCCGTGGCCACAGCTAGACCCTTTTCAGCCACCGTAGTGTCAGGTGGGCGTGTCGTGTAGTATTGTGTAGTGTTGTGTACTGTCCGCGGCCGCAGCTAGACCATATTGGCGCGTTCTGGAAAGTGAGAGAGTAAGCTACTACGGAGTCCCTTAAAGCAAAACAAATCTGCGGAGTCTAGAAATGTTTTAAAATCGCGATTTTTCGGTTCAGCCATTTCACAAACCGTAGGAAAGTAAAAATGCTAATTAATCGTTAAAACCGAAAAAATCGCCCAGCCCTAATATATATATATATATATATATATATATACACTGTTATTTCACACACGCCAAATGGATGCTGTTTTGTAGTTCTACAGACATTGACTATTAGCAGTTTATAAATAAAGCTGTATTGTATATCAGTCTATATATATATATATATATATATATATATATATATATATATATGACGTCTGCCCCAGTACTAACTCAGCCTCCCTCTGCATCTTCTGATTCAGTGGACAGACTGTCAGGAGGAAAGTGAAACGGGCTGGTGTGTGGCAGACTAAGATTGTTACCGTTCCTGACGCTGTGGCGGACTACAACAGAAGCATGGGCGGCGTGGATGTGTCCGATGCTTTGATTGGGTACTACAGCGTTCACCGCAAAATAGGGCTGCACGATATTGAAAAAAACTGACATTGCAATATTTTTTTCACTATATTTAACCGGATGAAGGATTTTAGTCACGGACGTCTGGATCTTAACTGGTTGACTCATCATACCTTAAGTCATGATCTAACAAACGTCATGATAATGCATGTTGCTTACCCTCAAATAAGGGGGTTCATCTGTGAATGAAGAAGAGAAGAACCTTTTTGTATCCAAAATAGTTCCAGATGGCAGATGTTGCTTTTCTTTTTGGAAGTAAATCTTCATTCTCGCCGGTATTGCCCTCCTGTGCCTAGCAAATTTTTTAACGGTGTTTTGATGTTCTGCAAACTAGCGGGGCGGGGGCTGCTGTGATCTGATCAAGAATGATTGTTGGTGGTTTGCCTTGCATGCAGAGCCTGCATGTCACTCACTCAAGTACCCCTGACATGAGAGCCGTGCAAGTTTTCCTTTTGAAGCAAGCAGCAAAATAATTGTAACATGACGTGTTTGAGTTAATTTACCTAATTAATATCGCACTCCCCCCCATCATCACTCGTATGCATTACGAGTAACCCCTGGCCCGAGTGAGGAAATGTGATTGGCGGCGATTTCATTTGAACGGGACGGCGCATTCAGACCCAAGTACACAGAAGGAATGAGGTATTTGCGGTCCACAATGACAGAGAATAGACTCTCAAGTTTGGCTGTACTCAGCATTGAATCAAAACGCCCTAAAGCTTTAGATCTTAATACGTTTGTGAGGCGTTTTGCTGAACAAGATGGTAATCGCCGCATTCAGCTGTTATAGGCATGCCAACTTGATGCTCTGCTCATGGATGACTCAATGAGCATAACAAACTGTTAAGATGATGACCTTACCCTCCGTT
The DNA here is from genome assembly GCF_949606895.1 of Notothenia rossii. NCBI lineage: Eukaryota > Metazoa > Chordata > Actinopteri > Perciformes > Nototheniidae > Notothenia > Notothenia rossii. Next base: position 39,784,482 of record NC_136912.1, on the reverse strand, counting down.
AGGGCTTCTGGTCGACTTTATATACAAACACACTGCATTAAGGTACATCTCCACACTTTTACCCCTAAAAATGAGTACGTGTGTAAATGTATTGTTTTCTTTGTGGGGGTCTGCCTCCAAAAAACTGTTTTAAGCCCTGAGAAAGTCAAATAAGACAGTGTGTAAAACTATACTGCCCAGTCAAAAAAAAGTAACCACTTTGATTTAACTAGGCCAGTAGGTAAGGGCATTCCACTGGATAATAATACCCCTGCATTATAGCAACAACAACAATAATAATAATAGCAATAATAATTGGGAGGGGGGGGGCGCGGCTGTTCTTATGTTCTCTGAGGGGAGCCTCACCTTCCCACACTTTGAAAACCCCGGCATTAGATCATAGCCTTTCTGCACGGTCCTTTCACATACACAGCTTGACGTTTGTCCAGCTTTTCTCATGGCTTTTGCTAGACTTACAGCAGATTACACCAATGACACTACATCAACTTCTGCTTAAATTATTGTTCTTTTAGTCACTCATTTTGCCTGCGTTGACTACCCTCAAAAGACATTGAACTTGGACCTTTTTTATCTTGCTGTTCTTTAGAGTATGGCGGACTCCACATATCTAATCTATCTTTTCACCTCTCTAAAAGGAAGGTAAAAATGAGAGTCGGGCCAATATGATATGGGATTTGCCTCGGTAATTTAATTGTGTGAATGTTCAGTGCTGAGATCGGTAAACACGAGCAGCTGACATAAACCCAAGTGAGTTTAGTCCATGAGATTTGAACCACAGTATTTTTGTCAACATAGAGAGAATTGCTGAGTTGATTCAGTCATAATATATAAATATATATTTATATATATATAGGGAACAGAAAAGACAAACTTATTGTTTTTTGTAAATTGTTTACAAGGTCCTGTTTAAGATCTCTGTGTTGCACCGTGAACCCATTGAAAGGTTGCCCACTGTTGTAAGAGTCTTATTTCTACCACCTCTAGAGAAATAATGAAAAGGGAAAGATAGTGGAAATTAAGCATGATTCCCTGTCATCGTCCTATTCTACCCTATGCTAGAATACACACATGTACTCTTAACCAGTGCTGCCCTTCAGCATGTTTTCTGTTATTGAGACCGTATCACAGAAAGGATGCAAAGGACACAAAATAAATGTGCCTTAATCCTTTGTGCGCAGTGGATTATACGCCAGTATCAATGCGTCGTAAGAGATGTAAGAGTTCTCTTGTGCAATTTTGCAATGCCTGAAGAAGGAAGCCAAGAAAATGAACTGTATTGTAGGTTATTGATTCAGTGTTGTAGCATACTGCTGTGTTTTCAGCAGTCACTTATTTTCAATCCAGTGGTGAATAACCTGTAATCCGTCCAATATGACATTGTCAGTCAAATTTGTTGAGCAGACAGCCCTATTGTCAACACATGGCATTAAGTGAAACAGCAGCATACTTTCCAGACGGTTAAACCCAATGCTGTTCAATGTTTTCAACTGCCGTGGCAAAATGAGAGGGACTTCCCATTATTTTGAAACCCAAACAGTCTACAAAATGTCCCATTGGGTGGAAAGCCCATTTGCCTGAAAGCCTCCCAAAACAAACACCCAATTTTCCGAAAGCGCATTGCCCTGAAATTCACCCTCTTTTTGAAAGGAACAGAAGGAACATGGCTTTTTGTTTTACAGAATGACGTCATCAGACTGTCTGGGTTATTTTTTCAACTATGTCTAAATAAGGACCCACAGAGGGTGGGGGAAGGAAAGGTTTGATGACACCATCCTGAATTAGCCATGTGCTTTGTTTGTTGCAGGGAGAGTGTATTTTTTTAAGGAATAGGAGTTCAGAACAATGCGTGTTTATTTTTGGGACTGTTGGAAACATTTGATTTCATATTTTCCGGACCATGGGCCATCAAAATAATGGAAGAGCACCAATGCTAGAAATGGAACACATCAGTGGCCCCAGGTCAAAGTGGACAGACAAAACAGCAAATGTTATAGTTTGTGAAGGTTAAGTTTGACACTTTTTATTCAATCTGTTCCTATTTATACAAATAGCAATGTTCCCGGGTGGGAAGTGCTTCTTTGCACTATAAATACCGGTGAGTAAGGCAATTGCTTGAACAAAAACAAGAACTCTTTACAATATAGAGCTAACCAGAAACCTTGACATTTACAGTACTTGTCTTGTGTAGAGTTAATGTAAAGTTTCGAATGAAGGAACTAATATCACATAGATGTCACCCTACCAGTTGATGTTGCTATTGGACAAACTTTGTAATGTTTTTTTATGAGCGGAGAGGAGAGGGCCCTTTCAAGCAAGCCCCAACGGAAATGGCAAGAAGCTGATGCAAATATTCTTAGTGGCCAAACAGCGATACTACAACTTATGTATCAGCATGTGACGTCACTGGGACCAAAAACCCATTTTCCCATTGACTTATAAACTAAATAAACTACCCAGCATGAACACTTTTATAGCCCTTATTTGAATCATTAGGTTTTAAAAGTTGTTAAATGCTTCAAAAACTGATTCCAGTTTTATTTTCTCTCCCATTTATCTATGGGACAGCCAGGCATGTCGGGACATCTGTGACGCTTTGCTCTCAAGAGTAGGACCATTTGTGCATCATGCACCGATGAGCATCTCTCATAGGAATGAACGAGGCCCCACCTCTAACTGTATACAGTTCTTATAATACATCAATGCTTTCAAGTCATTTTCCCTCAGCATGCTTTATGTTAGGCAGCTTTGCTCTGAGTGTCTGCAAGTGAATATAGGATGAGGACCTTGTAGATGTTCCAAACTTTCATGGTTAACAGTCTTGACCAAGGGTTACACATCTTTGTCTCCTCTATGGGTGCCTGAGCGTGTGCATTGGTGCCTTCCAAAGAGCAGCATGCAGTAAATCCATGACTAGTCAAACATAAAGTGACATAACCATGGGTGTCACTTTGTGTTGAAAGTGGTGGGTATATAAGGGCTTGGATAAAAAAAAAAAAAACATATATATACAGGACTGTCTCAGAAAATTAGAATATTGTGATAAAGTTCTTTATTTTCTGTAATGCAATTAAAAAAACAAAAATGTCATACATTCTGGATTCATTACAAATCAACTGAAATATTGCAAGCCTTTTATTATTTTAATATTGCTGATTATGGCATACAGCTTAAGAAAACTCAAAAATCCTATCTCAAAAAATTAGAATAGTTCCTCAGACCAAGTAAAAAAAAAAAGATTTATAACAGCAAAACACAATCAAACATTTGAAAATGTCCATTAATGCACTCAGTACTTGGTTGGGAATCCTTTTGCACGGATTACTGCATCAATGCGGCGTGGCATGGAGGCAATCAGCCTGTGGCATTGCTGAGGTGTTATGGATGCCCAGGATGCTTCAATAGCGGCCTTTAGCTCATTAGCATTGTTGGGTCTGGTGTCTTTCAGCTTCTTCTTCACAATACCCCACATATTCTCTATGGGGTTCAGGTCAGGGGAATTTGCAGGCCAATCGAGGACAGTAATGCCATGGTCAGTACACCAGTTACTGGTGGTTTTGGCACTGTGGGCAGGTGCCAGATCATGCTGGAAAATGAATTCCTCATCTCCATAGAGCTTTTCAGCAGACGGAAGCATGTAGTGCTCTAAAATCTCTTGGTACACAGCTGCATTTACTCTGGGCTTGATGAAACACAGTGGACCAACACCAGCAGCTGACATGGCTCCCCAAACCATCGCTGACTGTGGGAACTTCACACTGGATTTCAAGCAACTTGGATTTTGCTCCTCTCCAGCCTTTCTCCAGACTCTGGCGCCTTGACTTCCAAATGAAATACAAAACTTGCTTTCGTCTGAAAAGAGGACTTTGGACCACTGTGCAACTGTCCAGTGCTTCTTTTCCTTAGCCCAAGTCAGACGCCTCTTCCGTTGTCTTGAGTTCAGAAGTGGCTTGACCATGGGAATACGGCTATTGTAGCCCATTTCCCGGACACGTCTGTGAACAGTGACTTTTGATACCTGGACTCCAGCTTCAGTCCACTGTCTTTGAAGCTCCCCCAAATTCTGGAAGCGACTCTTCTTCACAATGCTGTTAAGGCTGCGGTCATCTCTCTTGGTTGTGCAGCGTTTCCTGCCACATTTCCCCCTTCCAACAGACTTTTTGTGGATGTGCTTTGAAACTGCACTCTGTGAACAGCTTGCTCTTTGAGAAATTTCTTTTTGTGTCTTACCCTCCTGATGGAGGGTGTCAATGACGGTCCTCTGGACAGCAGTCAGATCAGCAGTCTTCCCCATACTTGTGATTTAGTTTACTGAACCAAGCTGAGTGTTTTTCAAGGCTCAGGAAACCCTTGCAGGTGTTTCGAGTTAATTAGACGATTCAAGTGATTCGTTGAACACCCTACTAGTATACTTTTTCATGATATTCTAATATTTAGAGATAGGATATTTGAGTTTTCTTAAGCTGTATGCCATAATCAGCAATATTAAAATAATAAAAGGCTTGCAATATTTCAGTTGATTTGTAATGAATCCAGAATGTATGACATTTTAGTTTTTTTAATTGCATTACAGAAAATAAAGAACTTTATCACAATATTCTAATTTTCTGAGACAGTCCTGTATATCAGGGTTTCCCACACAGACTATACTTGGGTGGGCCGCCCAGGTATATTAACGGCCGCCCAAGTATATTTCGCGACCCATTTAGGTTTTTTTCTTTTTTTTTTGTATATGATTATTTATTTTTTTACTCCGTGACCATGACGCCATCTACGATCGATTAACTTATGGACAATGATCCCTCGCTCTACGCCTCCTGTACTCAGTCCCGGACTGGCCATCGGGGGGACCGGGGGGTTTCCCGATGGCCTGGCCTGTTAAGTGGCCTGCCTCACACAGGGTGACTGGCTGTCTACATGATGTGGCCTGCCGACATGGCCACTGTCATACAGATCATAAATCAAAGCCCTTGATTGGTGTCTGTGTCATTCAAGCTCGGGATAACCTCAGGTGAGGTAAAGGACTCTCTGAGTGTTTAGATAGTTAACTTAGTCTAAATTCTCAGTGGGTCTCAAACGGTTTGGTCACCATTTATGTAAATACGTATTTCCATTTGAGAGGGTAGTGATTAGTAACATAATAATAATAAAATAAAAAGTTATAGGTGAAAAAAGGTAAGATACACTTTTAAAACTTGTTGAGAGCTAAAACTAGTCTTGGCTGCTGCTTCAAAGAGGAGCAGGGGGAGAGGAGGGAGACAGGAGAGGCTGATTCAGGAGCACAGACACACTCACAACTATAAATGAACCAAAAATAAATAAATAAACAAGTTTCAGTGTTTTTTCATATTGGAAATGGGATGTTATTGGTTATGGCCATGATTTTATGATTATGGAAATGTATACAATTCTGTTTCATATAGGTATTGATCTAGTCTCTTTATTTTCCCCTCAAAATGCACCAGATTGATGCATTTAAGTCAACAATGTAAACAACTAATCTTACCGGGGGAGCATGCCCCCGGACCCCCCTAGAGGATTTGAAGTCCACCCCCACTTAAAATCACATTGATAGGTTCCTAAATAAATTTACAATTTTTTTAAATAGTAACCCATGTCCATATGTTTATATGTGGGTAGTAGATTTAAACTATAGGGCTATCACTATGGGCCCTGCCTGTACCTGTTCGCTCTGCCATCGCGTGAAGGGTCTGCTAACAAGCGACCAACAGAAAGGTTAATGTTAATGTTGTTGCACGTCACCTCAAACATTTCTTTAGACAATGCAGATGTTTTTCTTCTATATTTACATTATCTTGTCTGCAGTCTTATTGCACAAACACACTTTTTCAAGCTATCTCAATACATTTTGAATCAGTCATATCTACCAGTAATGTTAAAATATGCATTGTTTTAGTATGTGCATCCATATGTGCGATGGTCTACATACATATATTGTCAACCAGTGAAACATCATTATTAATTCATGCTAAATATTGCAGAAAGGAGCAGAGAGAGAAGCATATGTGCAATTAGTAATTCATTATACCATTCACAGAGCAAATTTAGATGTGAGCGTCCATTGGAAAACAAATGACAGAGAATCGCTTAATGTACCCGATGTGCTTTGGAACCATATTAAAGTAAATTCAATCTATGCATTTATTACCTGATGATGATTTGTACATCTAACAGAACTGTCTTTGTATCTATCATGTATAAAACCATAAACAAATAAACGTTTTGATTGCTTATTCGGTATGAATTTTTATGCAAACCATTATACACACATTCCGACTTCACAGTTATATTTGTAGGCCTAAATGCTCTGTATCTTCTTTTGATCACTTGTTGATGACTTTTAAAGATGCTTTTAGGACCATTAATAATTCACTAGATGGAGCTTTAGAGGCTCTACATGGGGAAAATAATTCAGTGTATATTAGCCCATCCTTCAGTGCTGTAGGAGCGCGGCCTCGCAGGTTACACATGCTTTGACATCAATCTAGGATTCATCAGTTTGTTTGTATTGGATAAAAGGTTTAGATAGAAAAGGGAAGCTGGTAGAAATTGAGATTTCTCTGAATCCACAGTCAGACATATTGGGTTTCTTTCACCTCTTTCGTTATGTTTAGAATTTTCTTCGAAATTATTAAACAACCAACGTGTTAAAGGTCTTGGCTTACCAACTGCAACAGTGTATGGTTGGCATTGTGGTATTTTCCCATTACGGTAAAGTCTTGTCCTCAACACCTAGTCTAGTGGGAACTATCACAGAAAAGGTTTTGAGTACTTTGCCAGGTGTGCTTGTATTTCTGTTTATATCTGTTGCCTCACAAACGTTCAAGATACAGTCACAAAAAAGAGAACAGGTTAAGATCAAAATAAAGGCCAAGCTCAAAGTTTGTTAGTGTTAAAGCAAAGGTGCCAGAAAAAGAGGTGTTGGAAGTGAAAAAAGCCCCCCCCACCCCACACTTTGTCTTCCGGGCCGTTTCAACATTGCGGCTTTTGTAAACGCAAGATGGTCTCTGGTAGGGATGGGTATCGAGAACCGGTACTAAGTCAATACCTGTACCTGATTGGTCGGTATCGGTATACTGTTAAGCCGCTGGACAAACGGTGCTGCTATCGGTATATCTGTTACGTCTACTTCCTTAGTTTAACTTTAAACCATTCTGGTTTATGAGGGGCCGTACGGGACATTATTCAGAAATACCGTTCACACACACATATGAAACGCACTCACACACACATGAAACTGGTTCATATATATACACATGTGAAACGCGCACACACACATATGAAATGCTCTAATACACATGTGAAACGCACTCACACGCACACACATGAAATGCGATTTCAGTATGTTGTGTGAGAGGGAATTCAGTATGTTGTGTGAGAGGGATTTGAGTTGAAACGGAAGGCATCTCAGTTGAACAGGAAGTCGTTTTTAAAAAACAGCGAAGAACCGCAAATTTCAAAAAAGCGAAAACAATATTTTTCATCATGTCTGCTCAGCAGCCTGCACAAAGCCTGCACAACTTACGGTACGTCTACACTACAGGCATCAAAAAATGCTTTCAACGCTTCGCCCATTCACTTGAATGGGGTGACGTAGAAGATTTTTAATCTTCGCCGAACTGCATTGTGGGGAGCATGGCATGGCTTTGCAAGCATCACGAGCATCTATCGGCATCAAAAGTTGAACAATGTTCAACTTTTGAGGCTCGATGCTTGGCATCAGCCAATCAAATTCCGTTTATGCAAATCCCGCCAGTGCAAGCGCAGCCAATCAAACTGCGTGCAAGCTGGGAGAGCCAGACCGCAGTTCATTTCCTCATATTCCAAACGAGATATTACGGAAGCAAATCACCCGGTTCTTTACGACCGTAACTATTTACCGGGATACAAACCAGAGGAACCAGGCATGGAGGGAGGTGGCAGAGACAGTGGGTGAAACTGATAGTTTTTTCGCCTGTTTGGAGAGTTTATATCCAGTTTACTTCGTTTTAACATTGCTATTGCTTTGTATGTCGGGGGCGGGAGATTCATGAGATTGGTTGCTCGCAAAAAATCGCCAAGCTTCAGACACGCCCAGCTCCAAGATTTTTTCATGCCTGTAGTGTAGACGGGCCGTTAACGTTGCTAAGTAGTATTCTCGCCTCAGCTGAGACTATTCGAACGCTACCGAACGTGGCCACAACCGGGCCGCAAACGACTGTTGGAGCTGCAAGTGGGAATGCACTGGACGGTCAGCTATCGTCCCTCTTTCCGTCCCGCGTCAGGCAACGGCCCACTACAGCTCCCCTGGTAGGGAGAGACTGTGCACCCCGATATCAAGCACAACACTGCTTTGCTCTGCAATTGCTTTAGTGGTGTTGAGGAGAAAAAATAAATAAAGATTAAAAAGCACATAAGCATTTGTGGTGTTTTCAAAAACACTTCATATAATTTGTAAGGTTAAAATACTGCTTTGCAGCACCTTTCAGGTGGCTTGTAACGTTTGTTTATTTGACACTGTCCATAAAGTTATTTGAATGTATCACTTCCTTTCAATATTGCATCATTTCCTGTCATGCTGTTAGAAAATGGTAGAAACTCAAGGAAGCCACATGTTTAGGCACTGTTAGGATCCATTTGCATCTGCATGAAAAGACCGATCAATCAATGTCGTAAGTGATTACATTTCATTGTTAACATGTTGAAGTTCCCATATCAATGCTTATTTGATGGAAAGATGTTTAAGAAATTAAGAAAAATTTAATGTTATATTGTATACATTTACAGTGCAACTAAGGGTGTTTGAATAGACAACACAAGACTAAGATCGTTTTGCATTCTGTATTTATTGTTGCAGTTTTCACTCCATGTCATGTTGAAGGAGTTACCAGTAAAGTTTCCCAACTACGACAACGACTCTTTTTCTTCATTTTGAGTGGAGTTTAACTTCGTGTTAAGTCTGCGGCTCTTACGTCCGGATAAGAACATTTTAGCATTAAAATGGATAATTATAGATAAGAGACAAAGAGGAAAGATGATAAATGTTAGTCATTTCCGATGTATGACATCTTATTGTGTTAACTGCGTTGAGTTTTTTAAAAACTTTTTCTTCCATATTGAAGAATGAAAGCATTTCTTAATCGATATACACTTTTATTCTACTGCGGTCTCAAGCCAGCCAGCCGCCCGCACGTTATATTGCGGTGCGCGAATATCCTATGCATTACGGTAGAGGCCTGGAAAAACTGCCTTCAAAATAAAAGTGCTTACTCGGTCAATAACAAATATACCAAACATATTCATATACACTGGAGATTAAATTAAGAAATATGCACTATATAATGTGATCAATAATAATTTATAACAAACTACGTATAACTACCACATTATAACTGAGTGAATGTAAAACTTCAGGAGTTTAAAAATTAAATACTTTTGAAATCTCATATGGGCCCTCTGTTTTTAGATAAGAATAAATACAAAACTGTCAATCATCAAAGACTTATTTCACTTCAGGGTGATAGCAGGACACCCCACTCAGAGAAAATCAGGACATTCTGGTGTAGAGTTTCAAAATAAAATACCTTTGAAATCTCTATTATATGAGCTGTCATCCCTCTGTTTTTAGATAAGAATAAAACAAAAACCCTCCAGTATAAAATACTTATTTCACTCCAGGGTGATAGCATCATTCAACCTGGATTGAAATAAGTCTTTGATACTGGAGAGTTTTGGTTGTTCATATATAATAGAGATTTCAAAGGTCTTTTATTTTGAAGCTCTACATCAGAATGTCCTGATTTTCCTTCATGTGACAGGAAGGCCTTCCTTTTTTAACTGAAAAGCAAATTAATTCAATACTGAACTCAACGTTTCACATGTGTGTGAGAGAGCATTTCACGTGTGTGTGAGAGAGCGTTTTACATGTGTGTGTGTGTGTGAGATCGTTTCACATGTGTGTGTGAGAGTATTTCATGTGTGTGTGAGAGCGTTTCGTGTGTGTGTGAGCGTTTCATGTGCGTGTGAGAGCGTTTCACATGTGTGTGAGAGCGTTTCATATGTGTATATGAGAGCATTTCATATGTGTGTGTGTGAGAGTGTTTCACATGTGTATGTGAACGGTATTTCTGAATAATGTCCCTAACGGCCCCTCATACTGGTTGGTTGGGAACCCTCATCTCGTGTGATGGCTTCAGCCGCGCCGTTTGTAAATGTGACCTGACCGAAGGCTCGCAGGAAGGTTAGCTGCTGCGTACGAGTAATATGTTTAGTTTACCTGAGTGAAGTCTTGCAGGCACACCGCCTTGTCTTTTTTTAGTTTAATAACACTGACAGTGTATTGATGTGAGCTCCTACACCTATAATAATTTGGCCTTTCATTGAATGCTTTATAAACCAGTTAAACTTACAGATGTCATTGTGAATTGGAAAACTGCATTTAAATGTTGTTAAAGGTCAACGTTTCAATGTATGGTTCAGCAATTGTTTGTCGTTTTCTAGGAATTGACATATTTTAAGCTGAAATACTTTGTTCTATGTTTAAACCCTTCAGACACATTTTGACGTCTTTCAGTTCAGCACATCATTTATTTTGTGATGATTTAAAAGTACAATCCAGAATAATATACGTACTCGCCTTTATCTTTTTGCCATCGTAGCCTTTTGACCAATTTCTTCATATCACAGTTTTGCATGTTGTCACTGTAGGACAATGTTTTAAGGGTCTCTTGTCGAGCTAGGTTGTCAGTTCAAAATGTCTGGATGAAGATGTAACTGATTTACAAATGTTAAAAAAAAAGTTTTGAAATGCCTCTTTTCATCCTCTGTCCGAGGGAAAACCCCAAAAAGCATGATAGGGCAAGCCAGGCACATTTAAGTTATTTTATTTATTTTTGTCTGCTTCTGAGAAGCTAATGTATAAGTTATAAAGTTATTTCTGCATTAAAACTACAATAAAATGACTGTTTAATCTTCACATCTTGTATTCATGTCTATAATTTTGAGCACCAAATTATTGAAAAGTATCGATAAGAGTATAGAAAAATACCGATACCGATAAGCAGTACCGGTATCTGTAAAATCCTAACGATACATGGGTATCGTTAGGATTTTACAGATACCGGTACTGCTTATGGTAAACTGTTTTCATTAACAGTAGAGATGGGGGAGTCCTGATTAGGGATGCACGATTTTGGGAAAAAAATCTAATTTCAATTTTTCTGACAAATATTGCGATTCAATTTTCGATATTTGTTTTTAAGTCACCCAACGGAAGTTTATTGTAAAATGCGGCCATATCTCCGGCTTTAGGAAGGTCGCATCAACGTGCTCCCGTCTCTAGCACCCCCGCAGCCCGAGCTACGAGTGAAAGAACTAAACTTACATGAAACTTCCGTTGGGTTGCTTTAAAGTCAAGCTTCAGTTTAAAATTCACCCTGTAATAGATGTAAAACATGTGATGGAGCATTACTAACCTGACTCAGACGGTGTGTTTCACCAAACCATCTAGGAAAGCTCCATTGGAAGCCATTTGGGAAAGGGCAGGTACTTTCAAAAATACTTGGCAGATGATTGGATAAATCTGGCTATCACCTTTTATCATGGGCCACTTCTGATTGGTTATCAATGGCTGGTACATGTGGAGCACAGCACTTCTGATTGTGTGGGTGACTGACACACAAGAAAAAAAATGGCAGGCTTTGCGATTTGATAATCGCATCATTTAAAATCGCGATTTCGATTTAAAATCGATTAATAGTTCAGCCCTAGTCCTGATTCATCCGGATAATAAACCCGGATCTGACCCGGGAGTGACAAATCTCCCCTCTCCATTAACCCAAGTCCTTTGAGTCCTACACCTGGTGACGTACAAATTAAAACTATAATTTGCTCCACTCGCTACTCTCCTTACAACATATAATCACATTACAACGTACCCAAGTCTGTCTGCCTAGCCTTTAGCAAGTAGGATAGCTGCGAGAAGTTATCGTCGGCTCAGGGGACGCGGATCAGTGAAACTTCTTGCAGACTCGATAATTTGACGACTTCACCCAGTCAAGTGTAAGAAGCCAAATACTGCAATAAACAAGCATTAAGACACAAACGTTGTTAGATGATGTTTTGTGTAGCGGAGGTCAATGTAATGTTAGTGAAATATGCTCGTGAAATGCAAATCTCAAGTGACAAATTCTAAATTCAAAATACACAAACAGTGGACTGCCGCCCTCACTAGTAGCTCTAAAAATGTAATTTATTTAAAGTTGGAGACTATGGGCTCCTGTTTCACCGGAAGGATTTCTACTCTCTTGGTGACTCATATGAATCAAAAGACTCGTATGATGAGGGGAATAGAAACTCTGCTAAGGTAAAACTATAGTTTCACATTGGTTACTGTGGTTGAGGTGGTTTTGATGAATTTTGAAATATGACATATGCTCTACTGATGTGGTAATATCACTGCTGTGATATTTAATGTTTGACTCGCTGGTGATGTCACTGCTGTGACATTAATGTTTGACTCTGGCTGTGTTTGATATTATATGTGCATTGTTTTGATTGATATATTTGGGGATCAAGAGAGGGTGGGGTTAGGGACTGTGGGCTGTGACGCTGCCCTAATTACCACGGAGTCTCCCATTAACAGAGTGATTCTCCTCCAGGGGCAGTTTTGATACTGCTCTGGGGTTCTACAAGCCCACCAACACCTACTACACTACACGCACCGTTTTGCTATCGTGGCGTTCAGAGACCAACGCTTTTAGTGCCTGAAATAATTGATATGACGGGCAGCATGGATATTAGTAGATATTAACATTGGTTGTATCGAAATTAGATTCCTTTTCAATCTGTTGCCAATAATTATTCCTTCGGATATGAGGAACAGGATATGGAGGCATCTATGGAGTGTTTGTAGCCTGAAACGTGAGCTACGCAGTTGATGATCTGATGTTATTCCCCAATTAGGTCAGTATGCGGATGAACTTGATGATGTCTAGTAATTGTGAAGTGCCAAGCTGGCTTGGATCATACTGAATTGTTGCTCAGACAGGACCGGTCTTTGTGCAGGAGGACAGTGGAGATGCCAGAAAGGGTCTGCATGTAGCCCGATTGAAGCCATGCTATCCCGCAACAACATAAATGGAAAAGCTGGAGTAGAAGCACCTCATGGATAATTTTAATGAGGATAGTGACCATGAAGAATTTCTGGGCTTCCTCTCTGCCTCCCATAGCTAAAAAAAAAAAACAGATCAGCAGGAGAAATAGCACAAAGAAGCTCATAAATAAGCTTTCTGGCATTCTTCATGTCTCAAAGGGAATGGGTAGTGCCAATATTATTATTTTATTCGTGAAATAAATGTTAATTTCAAAACTTTGACAAAGGTTTCATTGTTTAGCAAAAGGGATTTGGAGTAGTACACCTTTCTGCCATTTAAAGTGATAACAAGATGGTAGCATACTATTTAACTTAGTCCTTCTCATTAAAGGCTTCTCAATTCTCTAATTTCCCCTCCTCGACTCCTCGGTCCTCCGGTAGTGACCCGTAAATGAATTTCAGCGCGCCATGTTGAAGGACACCTCATTTCTCTAAATGCACATCGAGGACCGAGCATCGAGGAAGCTCTCTGAAGGAGCTGTAATCGAGGATACACTGATGGTTCCTCCACTGATGCATTTCCGGGAACGGTGGAGGCATGACGCAAGGCCAGACTTATCTCAGCCAATGACAGCTCTGCATGCATCCCCTGGATATTATTTTAGAAGTCGCTTGAACGGCGACGTGATGTTTACAGTGACAACAGCTGTGCAGTCCGTGCAGAAAACAGCACTGTGTAAAATATATATCACTCAGTATAACAGGCCTACATTACTCTCTGTATTTGTATGCTGTAGTTTATTAGATATCTACAAACAAAGAGTCGATATTTTTTCTAAGACCATTTAGTGCTTCACATAATAAAATACACAACGGCTGTAGCCCGATTATATGCTTTAGGAGCTGTAGGCGTGTGTGGTACAGTGTCTAGGTGTGTGTGTGTGGTACAGTGTGTAGGTGTGTGTGTGGTACAGTGTGTAGGTGTGTGTGTGTGGTACAGTGTGTAGGTGTGTGTGTGTGTGGTACAGTGTGTAGTTGTGTGTGTGTGGTACAGTGTGTAGGTGTGTGTGTGGTACAGTGTGTAGGTGTGTGTGTGGTACAGTGTGTAGGTGTGTGTATCGTACAGTGCGTAGATGCGGCGGACAGACGGGTCTCAGTTGGTTTGGTGTCCTATGCTTACTTTTAATACTTGTAAATACAACTTTTGGCCCGTAATTTCAAATCCCCATTTCAGCGACCAGAGAGAGAGGGGGGGGATATATCTCTGATTGTGTTATGTTATTATGAGAGTGCTCTCATACTTGTTTGATTCTGAAATTGTATATTTATATTTTATATATGTGTGTGTATATGTCCGCATCTGTAGCCTGTTATTATCTCAATATACCGCACTGTGAATGAATTCAAAGTAAATATATAAGTCATCATGAACACATCTGTCCATCAGACAGAGTGCTGCTGTGGCTCCTGTCATCATTAATGGACGTCTCTTTAAAATGACCGCTCAGAGGATAGGAGTTCTCATTTCTCTAACCGCCTGCTGCTTCCCCTCCTCTTTCCTCGGTTCCCCTCCTCAACTCCTCCGTTCGCATCTCTTGTGGGCAGGACTAAGTCACGAGAATAGGAGTCGAGGATAGGAGTCGAGGAGGGGAAATTAGAGAATTGAGAAGCCTTTAATGTGTTACAAAACCTCCGTGGCCTACCCTTAGCCAACTGTTGGCCGTTTGTACAGTCCAAGGCATAACGAGGAAAATACATGGAGCTACACAACTCAGAAAGTAAAAACAATGAATGGAGGAGATACAGTAGCAGGAGGACCAAGAGATGGTCCTAAGGAGCTTGTGCGTTGGTTTTTACAGGTTGTTAGGGTATGAATAAGAGCATTGCTATTGGTTGCTGTAATAGATAAAGGGAAAATACCTGCAGGAGCAGACGAGGAAGGACAGAACAAAAGGATGCTTGGATAGAGGGATGCATATGCCTGATTTGAAGCATGAAGATACAGATTTAAAGGAAAAATTGGACATATGGCTGCTCAGACAAATGGCTTCTATAGAAATTACTTCAAGTAGTTCAAAGGCACCCTGCATATCATTTAAATAAAAAAAATCTGATTTCATCTTTGCTTTAAAAAATATATAAAGTGGCTTTATTTACATTTTTAGAGCTGTGATCATGTTAAGGGCAGTGAACTTCATTGCCAATGGGATAAGGCTGCACTAAATCTAACCATGTGTATTAGGCATAAAACAATAATTGAACATATGTAAGAGATGGTTATTGGATGGTTAAAAACGGCTAAATAACCATCATGGCTCTGACGTACATGTGGTTTGTGATTGAGGTTTATGTCATTGTAGCCTCATAGCTATGCTTTACTCATGCTTCCTCTGACCTCCTGTGCCTGAAGCTGCTGTTCGAGAGCGATCATGTCCCAGCTGGATGTCCCTTGGTGGGGGACAGTCTGTCCCTGCAGGCAGTGGCTCCTTGTGCCACACTAGCACGCAAGTTACATTGCTACAACATCTAAGAGAGAAAAAAACATTAGCTGTATACCGTACTTGTTTTTCGGTTGAAAATGACATTTAGTAGGTACAGTATGGTTATTAATAAGGGATTCAATTATTGTTTGTTAACACAATACAAACAGGAACACATGACAAAAACTAAAGTTTAATTCCAAGTTTAAAATGCAATAGCTCAATCCAGGCTGTTACTATGGACTCAGGTCAGGTCATGACAACTAATCTCACAGCGGGACCAAAACGCAACACCTCTTTTATAGATTTTTTCTGTCATTTTCTGAAGAGTGTGCAATGGGTTAGCGTCGTAAAGTGTGCCTGTTGTCGTGGTCCTTCCAGACGCCAACCTTAAACAAATGTGGCTGCACCCACAAGATTGATGTAATATATTTTTAATTTATAAATGTAATTAAATGTGTGTGTGTATTTACACACACACACACACACACACACACACACACACACACACACACACACACACACACACACACACACACACACACACACACACACACACACACACACACACACACACACACACACACACACACACACACACACACACACACACACACACACACACACCTCT
Organism: Notothenia rossii; assembly: GCF_949606895.1. Lineage (NCBI taxonomy): Eukaryota > Metazoa > Chordata > Actinopteri > Perciformes > Nototheniidae > Notothenia > Notothenia rossii. Next base: position 39,768,281 of record NC_136912.1, on the reverse strand, counting down.
CATTGAGGTTTCTTCTGTTTTTTCCCTATTATTGGGGGGTTTCATTCGTGGTTTTACCTTGAACCCTGCAAGGACAGAGATGTTGAGTTCTGTAGAAACTGTAAAGCCCCCTGAGACCTTTGTAATTTATTTTAACAACTTCTGCTCTGAACTTCCTTCCTTTCACAATAGATATTTACGGACATTTGTTGGTTTTCTGTGTTTTGGTTCACTTATATTATAAAAATGTTTGGTCCACTGTATGATATTATTCACAGAACCAATACAGAGCTTCAAAGAACAACTACAAAAATCATAAAAGCAAGCTTTTGGTCTTTAGATTACAATTTATAGCGTTTGTCTGATGGTGTCATTGACATTTGTTTTCCCTTCCTTTCAGCTTGCCCAAATGATGTTACCTTTTTCTCTACTTTAAATGCACACTTGTCCCTCCTATAATATTAATTCTGGCAGCCCAGCTCCTATGCCTTTCTCCCACACATACTGGTGCCCGGCAACATCTCTGTTCCGGTGGTTTGTACTCTTGCAGCTGGGGTAGACATTGTTATGTTGCGAGCATGAAAATGATAATGGAACTGTGGGAGGGAATGCGGGTGACAGCTACTGTTACCAAGATACTCTGAGGCTGAGCACTGTAGTGGAATTGAGATGATTTCATTCTGCGGTAATGGTCCTCGCTCTGTCCGCCTGTGATTCTCTGTTTCACATGACTCTCTCTGCATTTCCTTCCGTCTTTCTCAATGCCGGGGTTGCTCATTAGCCAGCTATTAAAGGACAAAGGCAGATCATGGCATTATGCATGATATGCAACTGTTGCCACGGTGACTGTGAGCCCATCCTCGTTACCATCAATCAAAATGGCAACCTGTAGAGGTCGCTCGGCCCCTGCTGGCTGATGCAGAGGCATTATGCTGATTATAAACACCAATAATTGTGATTGCTTCTCTTAGCCCCTTTGCTCCTTCAGGGTCCCGCGCTTTGCCCGAGCTATTTGTGTCCCTCATATTGAGATTGCATTTGTTTGTGTCCCACTAATTTACAATGCAGCAATATGACTGTCTCCTTTTTTTCCATTTGTTCTCTTACTTCTCTTGCTAAGTGGCAGTCGATACACTGGCAGTGGTTTAATTTTCTCACTTTTGTTCTTCCCCTCTCTCCGTCTCTCTTGTAGCAGCTCTGCAGTGTTAGTAATTCTTGAAACCTGAGAGCAGGAGATACTGCAAAGAGTCAAGGGAAGCCCACAAAAGTTAACAGCATTTAATTACACAAAAGATGCGGTGATGTACAAATGACATTTGCGAGTGGCGGCTCTCCCCCCATGCGTTGGTCAGCCAGGGCTGCCAACATTTGAGTTCAGCTTGGAGTGAGATTTTTTTTATGGTGAACCGAAAAAAGAAACGTTCATGTGTACAGTGTTACAAATGTATTGAAAATGTACAAACTAGGGTTTCCCATTAATGTACCGGGCGCTACAGTCGAATAGGCACACACACAGTGTACCCGCGACTCTTACAATGAAGGCTCGATAATCAGCTCACAGCATGGCATATAGGTGTAAGCAGAGGTAAAGTGCTATTTTATAAGTGGGGGGGGGGGGGTCCGGAGGCATATGCTCCCCCGGGAAGATTTTTTTTTTAAATATTGAAGTTGAAAGCATCAATCTGGTGCACTTTGAGAGCAACATGAAGAGATCTATGTATACATCTCTCAACACCCATATGAAACAGAACTGTACACAGATTTTTTTTCTTTATGGATATTTTACAAATCACTGCCCTTTTAAACTGTATTCTTGTTTTACTGTCATATAGTATTTCATAACTGTTTTTCATTTATTCTCATAAATGGTGACCAAAACGTTTGAGACCCACTGAGATAACTAGACTAAAGTTAACTATCTAAACAGAGAGTCCCTTACCTCACTGAGCTGTAGTTATCTCTCTCAGCCTTACAGGAGAGAGCTTTCCCTGACTCCCTCTCATTGTTTGAGAAACAGCTTCTATCCGTTAGTGCAGCTAGCTAACCAGATGCTAACAACAACAATGCAAATAGTGAGTTTGGCAGAAAAATACTGTATAATAGTAAAGTTATTTAAGATGATGCCATATTTATTGAAGATTTAACATTATAAATATTCCCCAAAATTATTCAAAAGCATATTGTTCAAAACTCTCTGCTGTAGTATGACCACCAGGAGACTATTGATGTGTGTAGTTAGTTTGTTAGTAATAAGCTGTATAATAGTGATTGAATATTATTGTATTCTCTTTTTTCGGAGTTGCACTTTGCAGACGGTCCCTGAGCACTCGTTTCTTCTCCAGCTGCGGATAGAGACCAATGTAATGTGCCAAGCTCGGAGGACGGCGCGTATTGGCTTTTTTTGATCAGAATGTGATTGTAGTTCGTTGTCAACCTTACCACGGTACTTAGGAGACGTCATTTGTGTCTTAATAACGTTTTGTTCATGAGTTATTGATCCGTGAAATCAGAATCTCCCAATATCGTTCCAACTTTACTGAACTAAGCCAGAAAACAGTCTCATTTCGTAGACCGCTCGGTTTGCTGTTCCTTCACTTTATTTTTATATATATTTATTTTTGGACGAAAACTTAGCGTGAGGAAAGACAAGTGTGGCGTGAGAGCGTGAGATATGGGTTAATTGCGTGACTCTCACGCTCAATGCGTGAGTGTTGGCAGCCCTGGGTCAGCCCAGGTCAGGAGAAGAGAGATCGATTCTTGGCTTGCCCTTTCTGTTGTCATCTGAAGTCTTCTCTTATTGACCGGCGTCGTGGGGGCGGGTCCAATGCAATTCCTGCCTTTTTCTGTTGCTAAATTACATCATTCTGGTGTCTGTGGTTATTTAAACATTCCCTAATAAACGTGATTTTAGCGTCAATAAATGAGTGTTAAACCCATGGTGTTTAGGGTACAACATCACGTCATTTCATCTTCAATTCACGGTTTGAAAACGTAGCATTTCGCCACATGCTAATGCTAACGGCAAATGAAGAATTTTCAGAATAAAAGTGTTAAATTAATAGTTTGTGTGAACTTCAGTTTTTTTCAGAATAAAACTGATTTAACTTAAATACAGTGGATTTAATTCAAATTACGCCATATCAACATTGATTTTAATTTCTAACAGCAGTCAGACACTTTTTAGATATATTAGTAAAAGCTGGCCTCCCTTTGACAGCATGACAGCTTAGATTTCATGAGCCTCCAATAAAGAGCGAGTCATTGTGCCAGGAATAACTGCTCTGATAATATTGTTTTTCCCTGGAAGGTAACCATGCCATAAATACTGGGGACACTTGACTTGATAACATGTATAATGATCACTATCACTTAGAAGACAATTGCCTCAGCACCCCCGTATATCTAATCCTCCACACAGCGTCGCATGCCGGCATTTTTATTTATTTTTTAATGTATGCCCTTACAGCACGTAATTACCTTTTTCTGAAATGATGGGATTGTTAGCAGGAATTCAATGTTACAATACAATTCTAAATCAAATAAAGAAATATAACAAATCACATGTGCACAGTTAACAGAGTCAGTCACGAGTCTCATTACACCAAGTGAAGTCTTGAGTTAAACCATAACTAATCTTCCAGTTCATCACAATGGCCATGGTAGCTCAAATCAACTGTATTTATTAAACTGAAACTTAGCTTTTTCCGTTTGCTCAGTATTTATTTTAGCTTTTACTGTTGTTCTATAGACTACTGCCCCAATATGCTTTATTTTGAGATCCAATATAATGCTCATTTTCAGGTTCACATTAGTATTTTGTGTCTCTACTGCAGTGGTTCTCAAACTTTTTCTGTCAGGCCCCCCCATTGGAGAAAAAAAAAAGTCGGGCCCCCCCAACACAAGTCAGGCTCAGTGGCAGCGCCAGAGAGGGTGTGCAAACATTCAGGGTTTCCCATTAATGTACCGGTCGCTACAGTGGAATTTTCTACTGCAACACTCCCCACGCATATACTGTGTACACAATGTACCCACAACTGTTACAATGAAGGCTCGATAATCAGCTCACGGCATATAGGTGTAAGCAGGGGGAAACTGCTATTTTTATAGGTGGTGTGCGGACCTCACATAGGGGGGTCCGGGGGCAAGCTACCCCGGGAAGATTTTTTTTTAAATATTGAAGTTAAATGCATCAATCTGGTGCACTTTGAGAGCAAAATGAAGACATCTATGGATACATCTCTCAACATCCATATGAAACAGAACTGTAAATAGATTTACTTTTTCTTTATGGTTATTTTACAAATCACACTTTTAAACTTTATTCTTTTTTTACTGTCATATAGTATTTCATACCTGTTTTTCATTTATTCTCTTATTTTTTTTATAACTATAATGATCATACAGATGTAGCACTTCATTTCAGACTCCATTTTACAGCTTCCTGCCTACGACCTGCCTAAAACCAGTATAGAGGAATGTTAAGCCAGATTTTCAATTTCAGGTTTTAACCAGGAGATGGCGCTTCATTCACAAATACAGAAAGACAAGTTTCATGGACTTTCAGTTGTGTTTTGAAGAGCATTTGAACACATCAATATTTTAGATCAACTAAAGTATATCTAATCTTGTAATTCAATAATATATAGTCTTTATATATTAAATAATCATAATTATAATGTAAATGTTTACATTACACTTCTTTATTTGTTATGCTTTAATATGCAGTATATATTTTTTAATATTTTTGTGTTTGCTTCCTCCTGCTCCCTTTCGGACACATACTGTATGATTTATTATTATTATTAATATGAAGATATTATTAAGATAAGATAAGATGTTACTTTATTGATTGAACATTTTAGTTTAGAATGTGCTGTCCCACGGTAATTCAGAAGGCTCACAGGTCACATTCCGACCATTATTTAAAACAATAGGTGCTTTCACACCGTCTACAGTTTGATTTGTGTAGAGGGAGCTCTGTGGCTGAATGGCCAGCGATTAGGTGTGGCGCATTTATCATAGGTGATCAGAGCTAACTGCCTGCCGTCAGATTTCATTTAAAAAACAGATCTGATTTTAAGACTATTTCTGCGCTCATAAAGAATGATAAGAATAAGAATAATGCGTATTGAACTGGTTTCATTAATTAGTGAGTTTATTTAACACTAGAACCGCCAATCGGGTCAATTTGTGTGATGTCTGTTGTGTGTGTGCAATGTAACTTTTTTTCAATAAAATATTAAAGTCTCCCAGTCCGTGACTTTTCCTGAAAGTGTGTTATGTAGCACCCTATGTTGTTAAAAATTGCATTCTAATAGCGGGATTTGACTGGTTTAGGTAGGCCTATACAAAAATCTCTGGCGGTTCTAGTGTTAAGGTAATTAGGTACAGTAGAAGCCCTTTTTTATCAGTAACGAATTTAGCAGTTGAACATAAAAGTCAACTAACTGAGGGTCACTTGCAATGACAGTGTTGTGTCTAACTGTAAGCTTGTCACTCAGAGTAACCTACAGTTAATTTAGCTGCTGGAGAAGAAAGATCAGGGGGGAGGGGGGGAGAGAGCTGTGGTTGATGGGCCATTAGTTGTGTAAATACACAGCTGAGAGCTGCCGTTTCATTCAGACTGTTTAAAAAACGGTAACAACGGACTATTTTTCCTACGCTACGCTTTGGGATCCTGATCTGCCGACAAGGCTCAATTAAAATATAAATATTTTTAGTGAATTACTGAGTTTAGGCACGTTAATAACGTTTTAATGAAGTTGAATACTGTATATTCATATTTGTCAGTGATTTCATGTCATTTCGTGTGTGTGTGTGTGTGTGTGTGTGTGTGTGTGTGTGTGTGTGTGTGTGTGTGGAAGTGAAGGATGTATTTCTTCTATAAAACAGCTGTGGGCAGCATTGAGTGTCGCGGACATGAATTCATAAATCAAGGCAGACTGGTGCACACACTCTTCTGTCCTGCCAGGCGACACGCCCGTTCTAAGTCGTGATGGCTAATGATGATTAAATTAGGATTAAAAATCGAGAGCCGGGCTGCATTTCCTCCCGTTCGTTTTTTTCGACTAAACAACATTATTTTGTTAAATAACAACATGGTGATGTTTTGTAAATGATTACATGTCTCTTATTTAGCACAGAGTATGATATCCGTGGAACCCCACTGCACCCCCTGGTGGATCAATGATCCATTGAAGCTGGCTTCATTATAATTACATTTATCTATCACGGGGGCGGTCTCAAGTCCAGCTGGAGGTTTTTCCTCACTGTTAAAAATGATTTGTTGACTCAACTTGAATAAATCAAGTCATCTTGTTGCTTTGACTGAGTTAAGTTGTGTCAAGTTGATTCAACATTTATTGTCAAGTCTATTACACTTCAATACATTAGTTGATACAACTTGTAGTCTGTTGACACAACTTCATGTGTCAAGTTATTTGGACTAGAAAATATTAGTTAACATAACTTAAGAAGATATTGGTTAAACTTATTTGATTGAGTTCTTAAAAATGTGTTTATCAAGTTGGCTCAACATGTACAACTGTGTTTGTTCAACTTCTAGTACCAAGTTAAGTTACCAGGCTTACTTAACAAGCAAACTAATAGCTACAAAGTTATACTATAAATCAACACGACAACTAGCTTAGTCTAAATTATATTAACACATGAAAAAATAGCTGAAAAGACATTTAAATCAGGACTGTTATTACAATATCAATAACTGAAGAAATGAAGAACTCCAACCCACACACTCATTAACTGTTCAGTGTTGCTTTTTAATTCAAATAAGTGTGTCAATGGATGTCAACATATCATAAAGACCTTACTTGGAACATGTAGACCAAACAAAAAACACCCTCTAACACACCATTGTTTTTGCTCTGGGCTGCTCAAAAACTGAAATTACACTGTCCCATAGATACAACTGTAATTGAGTGACTTGTTAAACAGAGTCCATTCTGAGGAGTAAGTGTTCAGGGTTGCTGCAGTAAAATGCAGTAAAACATACATAGAAAATTGTATCTCTCTTAACTTAAAGTGCCTGTGACACGATTTTGGCCCATCATCCAAACCCATCAATTTGAGTAAATATTGTCCCCTTGAAAACTGTTACTGAACTGATTTTGGATATTTGTACTTTGATAACCATTAATCTGCCCTTCAATGTTGACAATTTCCTGGATCTTGTCGGAGATTCTTCAACTCCCGCCAAATTATGGGTGACGTCAATGCGGGCACAACGCTCCAGCTGCACCGTTCAGGATCCCAGCATCTGCATGTAAACGCACGATGGCGGAAGCAGCAGCAAGCTCAGACAGCGATGACAGTTTAATTTTGAACGTGTCTGAGAGCTCATATGAGGCTGAAGGATCGGAAAGTGATACTCATGATGACATTTTAGACGATATTGGCTATATGCCCTACCGATTCGAACCATATGCCTCTGAATCGGGTGAAACGAACTCCGAGTCGGACAGTGGAGATGACAACCCGCCCGACGATCGCCAGATAACTCTCGATCTACAATGCCTGAACAATGTGGAATGGTTTGTAAACTATTTTATTTACGGAGCCAATGGTGTTGAATGGAGTGGTCTACAAATTGTGCATAATAATTATATTTCCCCTGAAAATCTATAGCTTCTGGAGTAAAATATATTCCATTAGGCAACAATTAATTGTTGGCTTCCTATTAATTAATGCATGTTAATAAAATAAAGATGTGGTAGATTACAAACAGCAAATATGTGATGAATCATGTTTACAATGATTTTTATCACACACAATATATACCACATTTTACTGATGTTTATTACAATTCATGCAGCATTTCTAAAAATACAACTGTTGTTTTCAAGGTGCACATGTGGATGCTGCAGAGCAGACAACCTGGAAACAGCACAGGAGTGTGTATGCTGCAGAGAGCTGGCAAAGGTCCAGGCACTCAATGGCAACCATGGGGGAACCTGCATCACACAGCACCCTGGATTTGAGGCAGTCTGCCTAAATGAATATGTGCTGGACGTGGCCTATTCATACTACAAGCAGAACCATGGCCACCTCAACAAATCTCCACACGAGTATGTATATTCTGACAACAAATTAAACTTCTGATGTGCAAACACTATACACTGTTCATACCATATTGATGCAAGTAGGCGACCATGTACACTGATGACAATACCACTACATATTTTAGCTTGCCCACTGAAACATTACTACTTCAAGTGGTAACAGACATATTTCACTGTAATTTTTGTGAGCATTTGCCATAGTACTTATTAGATTTGCCACATGTTACGTTCCCTACTGGACTAGGGGAACCAAAGAGAAGTAAAAAAAACACAAAAACAACCGGGCAAGAGAAAAAGGAGAGGAAACCGGTTTGTGAAGCCACAAGATGGACTTTTAATTAAACAAAGAGAAAGGGCTCACCAGCCAACTTGCAAACTAAACTATAACAACTTTATATATATTATTATTATTTATAACAACTCAGAAAGTGACTACATTAAACAAGGTACACTGGAGAACATCTCCTAACAATGAGCAACACACACATTAAACTAGGCCTCACACAGAGACACAGCGACCATGCTGCACACATGCAGCCAGAGGAGAAGGGGAGCGGGCCACTGCAGCCTTCCTCAGGTCCTTTATGGAGGTCCTGATTAGTGATTGGGAGCACCTGGGGGAGAGGCTGCACCTGGAGACAATCAGGGAGAGAGAGAGACACACACACACACACAAACACCAGCACCCACTACGGCACGTAACACACATCACAAAACTATTTTACAGATATGAACATCTTACATTTGGTAATGTATGATGCATATTAAAGCTAATAACTCACTCTCCCTATGTTTTCCCTACAGACGTCGACGCTACACTGCCTACCGCCAATTGGTACGATGGTGCTGGGGATACCTCGGCAAGCAAATCAGGGTACCTCTGCCTGCCTGTGTCGTGGTGAAGATCCGTGATACCTTCCCATCACCCAACTACCAGGGATTTCAAGAGCCACAGCCAGAACCTGATGAACCTAATTTATTTTTTGAAGCGGCTTAGGTGTTGCTTCACAAGGTCTGCTTTCTCGGGATGTGGGAACTCGGCACAGAGTGGGGGTGGCACATTCACTGGTTCCACTGCGAACTCTGCCTCAACATAGTCCTTGTCTGTGCACTCCTTCACTACTTCTGCCAGGAGTTCTTGGGCATATTCTGCAAGTGCCAATTGAAATAGTTCAAGACATGCTGTTGCAATTTTGTAATTGATTCTTGCGTGACTTCACAATAGTCATGCCCATCACTGTGCAAACCTTACTAAATGCACAAATGCCTTAATTAATTATCTCTGTCTGAGGAAGGAATTGGTAATGTTACAAGGTTGTATGTTACAGAATGTCACTGATACAATGTGCATGGCAACCACATCATGTTGTCTTTACTTTTTCTTTATTATATTATTACAAATTTCACTCACCATAGGTTGGACTTTCCAACACTTTGCGAAGCACTGCTGCTCCCTTTCTACCCTTTGGGTACTTGATGCTATACATGGCTTCCCCAGTCTTTGTCACGCCTTGCACCCGGTTGGCATTTTCATTGAAGTGGAGGGCTGCAATCAGTATCCTGCAATAAGAATTGGAGCATAATTATGTGTTAATATTTGTTTATTACTGGGATTCACACAAACTGGGAGGGGGGGGCTTCCTGATTTGTTTTTACAATTGTTATAAGCATGTGTACCTGTGTTACTTTTAAAAAAGAATTTAACATACATTTGCAAAATACTTCCATATTTCAATCCAGCCTCTTGTCAATGAAGATTTTCAAGGGCTACTTCATATAAAATATGTATTATTGGTAGACCTCATGGTTATTTTTAAAACACTGCAAGCCGGATCAATGGTGATAAACTTACCGACAAAGCATTCCTGTGTAAGAGAAGACATACATCTTCGGCGCAAACTGGATAAGGAGGCTATGGAATCCCTCCACTGCTGATGTTTGGGAGCCCCCAGATAGCTTCAAAATGTCTTTACACAGGGTTTTGTTGCACACCAGCGTCTCCAATTTGACTGCTGCCTTGGATGCTGAAAAAGATTTTTAAAAGTTTACCCTATGGAAACTTGCATACAGTATATCATATTTACATACCACTGCAAAATGATGAGGTTGTATTTAAATACAAGAACCTGTTTTAATACGACTGTTTGCCATTTTGGATACCTTTGATCCTATATAACCTAACAGAAAAAAATCCCTCATATTTATTTTCTTTGGTCCCTAAAATTTCTGTTTTGGGACAGCACAAAGAATTGTTACTGATTACTGGCAAGTGATTACATTGATCCATTATCAGTAACTTAAAATGTGTAGCCATTTCTTGTGGGACTCCCTCCCCTCCAGCCTGCCATGGATGCATGATGGGAATAGGTCTCCATGGCCTGTGTGTACGTTCTGTACATGAGACACAACCGACTCCCATTTCGCAACAATCTGGGCTCCTTCACCAGAAGGGGTCGACACCGCACACCAGTACATATGCTTGCTCACACTCTTTATCCATGGGCGAAGCACCTGACACTCCCGCTCATTGGATGCCGCAAGCAGTTTTTTGGAAAATCCTAGAAATATATAGTCACAAACAGATGTTTGCATTAAATAAATAGTTTAAATCTAAAGGACATCAATATGTTCATAAACTTAGCACAGCTGTATAGACTAGTCACTAGACTACTTATCAGGTTCAGTATCTGCAAATAAAATGTAGAAAGTAAATATTTATCTATTTTACAAATACATAACCAAGCCACAAAATAATTACATGATTGCATTTATAGTCCTACATGTGTCTACATTTATATCATATCTGTGTGTTAAGAATTCCATCACATATAAGAGAGCCCAGAGAGCCAAGTGCTAAACATACTAACAAACATTTACTCAAGCGAGGTATATGTCACTTAGTCAAATGTCAAATGCTGACACAAAACTTTTGCTACATGCCTGATATCATAGAGGTGCTCAATGTGGGGATAGGTCTCTCTGAGCCACTTGGCTATTTGCCGGTGTCGGTCGGTGACCATCGTGCCAACTTCAAGTCCCTGCCACTCAAGATGTGCCAGGGAGCGCTCCAACCCAGTTTTCTCCATATGGTAGCTACCACCACATTCATTGCTCTAAAACAGCAGAAAACAGATACATAGGTATTAGACAAATGTATACAATGCAAATATAACTACACTTAGACCTGCAGTAAATGTAATAGATAACAGGTTTAATATGTAATAATCCATTTTGTAAATAGAATAATTGGAAACCACGAGAAAAACAATTATGCAAACCTAGCTGTGGTTTTATTCTATATCTATTTTGTCCATATGTCCAATGCAGCTGGTTTGAATTGGCCACACCATTGGCTAATGATTTGCAAAAATGTCAACAAATGTAATAATAGATATTTAAAAAATACACTTAATATCAGTGTTTTGCATATACAAAATATATCAGTCAAGTGATTTCAAACCTACTCATAAACTTCTTCAGATACTGGTAACCCACCTGAACTAGCTGAATATCTATTACTACATTGGCTTGCAGCTCCAACATGGTGTAACTCCCAAACTTTGCACTATGTCCCGGGCTATCGGCCCGGCCATCACCTCCAAGGACCAGGTCCCTTCCCTCTGCCTGAAATGTGCCAAGCAAGAATGTCTGTCTCATGTTCCATACTCGCTGGACAACTGGCAACAAAACACTTCTCTGGTGCCGGAAATATGTCCGTGATGATATGGTCGCCAATGCCATGGTTCTCATAACCCGCAGAACCTTTCCTGCAGTGGCACCTCCCAACAAAATTGAAGCGGACAAGAGAATGTTGCCCGCTGGTGTGCTGCCGATGTAGGGTTGGCTGTTCCATGTCACTTTCTTGAAGCAAGATGCACATGACAACGTAATGACTAAGAATGAGCCAATGACATTGTGGCATGTGGAGATGTCAACTGAACCACAGTCGGGGCAGTGGCACCAGCTGAGCAACCTCGTGAGGCAAGTCATGAAGACAATAAACTTCTTCTCCTTGTGGATGGGTGTGACAGGCTCATCCATATCCGGCTCACTGTTCTTCTGGTAGTCATCTTCTGATGATGAAAGGTGGGGGGACGAAGGTGGATCATATCCTGGTGATGAAGGTGGAGATGGAGATGCTGATAATGGTGGAGGTGATACCTCTTTCTTTGGGGTGGGAATTATGTTGCATTGACTGCCAGTGTCTTGGAACAGCTTCCTCTCTATTGGAGTCCCTGAAAAGAGATTTCCAAATATGAATTATGATATGAAAAACCAATCATCAAACCATACCAGTAATATTTTGCAAGAAGGTAATAGACAGTCCAGTTTACAGCAATACAAGCATGTGCAAATTATATGGAAAGTACTAGAGTGTGACTTATTTTGGAAAATGAAGCCACTTGCATTTTAGGCTTATTTTCCAGGGTCCACGTATATTTCGCCTAATAGTTCAATATAAATGTCCCGCCAAACTTGACATGCTGTGATACATGTACATGTACGATTTTATGAGATGGAAATGTTGCTATTGAATTATGTTATCATCTACATACCCCCTCCCTCCCAAAACCGTTATTTTGACTCGGTATTTAATACATACATCCTATGCATTGCCAAATTCATCTTCCTTTGATTTATAAACTTTATATGCTTTGCAGTATATATGTATATGCATAATTGGATTACACTGGTGAGTGGTCCCTCCATTATAAGACCTTGCCTGCACCAAGAAAATCATATCATGTAGGTGGTATTATAATAGAGGGACAGGAACAGAATTAATATAACTTGCTTCTCGATGAGGCATCATAGCGCAGAGGGATTGTACAATGCAGACTACTGGACACACATATGCACTTAATTTTGTAACTGATAATGACTGATAATAATAACTGACCTGTTGTCTTTTCTCGCGGCTTAGTTTGAACCCCTTTGCTCCTCTGTGGCTTTTTCTTCTCCTTTACTGGATCAGTTTGGCAAGCAGAGGTCATAGTGCCTGGCGTCTCTTGCATGGGATTATCTGATGCATCACTGCATGCAGTTGAAGTATGTGCAGCTGATGCACCATCAGCTGTAAACAGTGGCTTTAGGAGAAAATCCAAAACCTACAAGCACAAGGGTGACATTTACATTACAATTATTACATCATGAATTATTAAAATTACACGATTGCTAAACTGAATCGCGGCCAAAGTATTTGTTTTTACCTGAGTTTTCTCTCGTTTCTCGAAGTAGGCACTTCTGTGGCGTTTTGCTGGGGGGGTGGCGGTGGCAAAGTCTCCGGTTCCTTCACGGATTTGCAACGGCGTGGGAAAGAGAGTAGGCACTGCTGACGGCTTCAGAATCCGTTTTCGCGTTACATCTATCCCACTTCTAACCATCAATATAGGCCCTTCCTCGAAATCATCGGGCAGAAAGTGGGCACTGCATATGTAGGTCGTTCGGGGGTTCTTCACAGACCATTTGGCCCTTGTGTTTTGCACGTTTTTCTCCCATGTGCGCTGACGCTTGACATCTGTGGGAAAGCTATGGATGCTGATGTTTACTTCGTCATTTGCTGTATTGGAACACCCAGACACAACGCATCGTCGAACCATTCTTACGTATGACAACACACTTTGTCCGTGTTTGGATCTCTCGCCGCACAGTGAAGCGTTCCCGCATTGACGTCACTTCCGGCTTCCCCCAAAACCTCAAAATGAGTCGAAAGAATTTTCCCGCGATGTTCGAAATTAGTGATATTTATCAGAACGGTATCGCTTTTTCTTTTTTAAACTGACGGTTCGAGATTACTAGTAGCCCACTATTTCATTGCACAAAAGTTGTTGGGTTCGTGTCACAGGCACTTTAACTGTCAGTCAGAACATCAAAACATTCTAACAGTACTGAAATATCCACTCTTTTCATGGTTGCTGTACGACATAAAATACACACTAGTGTCTCTCAGACACTTCCTCCAAATGGAGCAATAGAAAATGAAAACAAACTGGTGTGACCCGCAGAGTCATTTATTTTCCTCTTAGAACAGTGGACAAATGACAAAAAAAATGAAGATGTATCATTTGGGACAGATGCAGAGACATCTTCCGAGGCCATCTCTCTAACTGAGCAATTTATTCTTTAGAGAGTGGACCCTGGGAGTGCACGAGTCCAACCCAATTCCCATGAACAGGCGCTGAATCACTTCAAAGGTGTATTTCAAGTCTTTTGGATAGTCAAAGTTCAGCATGTACTGCAATCCCATCAGATTCACAAAAGCATTGGGTACATCACCAAGGTGACGTATGACTATCCTTTCCTCGATCACGAGGGCGACATCGATGTAGGAAGCTGGAAGAGGTTCCTTCACATCTTCAACGACTGAAAGGATTCCAATCACCATTTCCTTGATGACGTGCTCTTCAGGATCCGTTGGCTTCATGCAAAAAGAAAACAAAAAACAACAACGAAAGTGCTTTAGAGATGCTTTGCCATATATGCATACACAGACGACGCCTGAAACGACTAGTGCAGGGGTCTGCAACCTTTTTGACCAAAGGAGCCATTTTGCTCCTTTTTCCAAAAAAGAAAATTGTCTGGAGCCGCAAAACATATTTCATAGCTTGATAGCTAATAAAGTTCTATTTATTGTTATATCAGACAAAAACTACATTTTTTTTGCATGTATTAGGCTATTTATTACGTTATATAAAACTGTTAACCTCTAATAAGAAACAAAGAACTCCTATAAGGAGAATTAAAAATAATACACAGGCCTACTTTAAAATAAATTAAACACAGCAGTTGGGGAGTCCTTTGCGCATTTGAAGGAAACAAATATATAATTAAAATGTGCCCACTTTGAAATAAATAAAACATATAGCTCCACCCTAAAAAGAGTTAACGGTGGGGTAGGTAAGGAGAAACCAGCTTGAGTGCGCTAGAATTTGAAAATACACAACCAGGAAAAATCTGCCTCTTCCTTCAGACTTCCTTACAGAGCCCCTCCTCCAACACACACGAACGCGCATCATCAATGAGGGCACGAGATAAATTTGTGCACAGATGGAAGGCTGACAGGCAGGTAGGCCATCCAGTTATTTTAGCCGGGTCAGCTCAGATGATTGGTCGTGCTTTTTACAGCGCTACGGCTTCCAGAGATTAATTTGTGTATGTATTTATTGTCAAAGCATTTAATATATTCATTGCTATCGGGGTGTTAAGAGCATTCCATGGAATATAACAAAAAGTGTTTTCTGAAATAAATAACATACCCCATTGAATTATGACTGAAGATCGTCAGCTGTCTTCCTCTCCCGTGTTGTTCCTCGATATGTAAAGGCTGCACCACCTTTGACAACTTCTCTCTACATATCAAACAGACCGGTAAACCAGCATCGTTTGCTGTGAAAGCATATAACTATGTCCACGCAGAATTAAATCCTGTGTTCCTCTGGTACTTTTCTTTGATTTATCCATAGTTCGCTCATCGAGCCGGGGGTCAGGTTATTCACCCGCAGGAAAAGGCGCCGGCGCGGGACCGTAGCAGGATGTGACGCATATTTTAGTTTACTTAATTAAAACCGTTTTGTTTTTTATTTATGTGTCACAATATCACCTCAAAATACAAGATACGAAACATTTTCAACCATGCAACAAAATATAAATAGTCCTACAAATACTTTTATTTTATTTCCTTCTTATTTTTGTTTAAGCTCAAGGGAGCCAGAGCAGAGGGCTTAAAGGGCCGCATGCGGCTCGAGGGCCGCGGGTTGCCGACCCCTGGACTAGTGTAACCCTGTTAATTGTGAACTCGTTTTTGTATCATCTTGAACGACATTTCAGCGCTTACCTCACACATCTTCATGATAGTTGAAGGATTTTCCCTCATGTACCATGGTAGGCCCTGCAACACTGCTACCCTCTTCCTTTGGTTCGATGCCTGCCAAAACACATGATAAATTAATATTGCTCCTTGCTATCAGAATTATATAACCCCCTCACTCCACAAGGCATTCTGGTTATTTGCACTACGTTCACAGCTAACTTAATAGCTAACTTAATAGATTCCTTCATATTCCGTGTATCTGTGTGTGTCCGTGTGTGTGTTTGTGTGTGTGTGTGTGTCCGTGTGTCCGTGTGTGTGTCTGTGTGTGTGTCTGTGTCCGTGTGCATGTGGCCTGCCTTCTCTGACCCTTGCCTGCCTCACTATCCCTTAAGCCTTTGTACCACCATGTTGTTTATTAAATAATTGAACTGCATCAAGCTCTGCCTCAGGCGCCTGCTTTTGGGTCCTTCCCCTGTATCCCGTCGTAACAATTACATTGAGTTTACACGAGAACATAGAATGAATGTGGAAAGGCAGCTCTATTGCCTCAAAGTACTTTAAAGTAAAGAACTGTACTTACATCCTTGTCGAGGCTCTCCATTAAGGATGACATTTCTTTGATCCCCTCAAAGCGCTTTGACCTGAACAACTGAAGGAATTTCTGCAGGTGGCTGTCCAGACCCTCATAGAGTGAATTGAGGTCCATCGACATCAGCCTGGTGAATTCCTTGACGATCTATATGAAGAAGTGACATTACATCATTTTAGTCCAAGTTAAAAGTGACCTACGTTTTCACATTTCACAAGCTGCCCAGATGTAATACGATGTAAACGCCACTGGGTATTGCACAAGCATATATATTTCAAACCACATACAAATGTTGAACATGCAATACATGAAATAGAAGAACATTATTACTTTGTCATGCCTGTTGCTACAGTCATCTTCGAAGCCTAAGATTTTGCGTTGGTAAAATTCAAAGCACTCAAAGCAAGCAAAAATGTACGCAATTTACCTGTCTTTCAGTAAACAGCGCGGGCCATCTGACTTTCATTTCGGCCACAGGTGGCTCCTCTTCAACAAGCTCCTGTCTTCTCAATGCATATGTGGCGTTCATTGCATCATCAATGAAGGACAGGTTTGGGGTTGCTTTTCTCCTCTCCTGGGCCATCTTTTCTCGCTCTTCTTCAAGATGTTGTCGGTCTCTTCCCTGGGGGAGATCTGGAAAGAAGTTTGTTTCAGACCGTCTTAGTTTCTTTACTTTGTTTCTCTTCCCTCGCGTGTCCCCAGGACCTCTCTTCTCGGAATTTACCATCAGTTCTTGACAGCCTGCTTCTCTCAATCTCTGCCTGTGATTGCCCATCTTAAACTTTAAACTAATTTTCCATCCATACCATCCAGATGTGGAGCCACGTTCTTTCAGGCAAGGGTGTTTTTCAATGAGTGCAATGGCTGCGCTCTCAAATTGTTCATCATCAGGGTAGGCCTTGAATGAATACATTGCTTCAGCCATTTTCTCCAGAATATCAGATTTCATGTCCCTTGAAATGGATCGAAGTGTTCCATCTTTTCTGAAAGCATCATTGCCCTGAATGAGCCTCAGCTCAACCTCATATGAGAAGGTGGGAAGGGGAAAGAGAGTTGGCCACGGCTGTGAACGACCTGCAAAGGAATCTGTATGGCTGCTCAATGCAGAGGACGTTGAAGGAAATGATGGACACCCTGCACTTAAAGTTTCCAAACTGGAGTCTGAGGAGACGGAGCAAAAATGGACTTTCAATGTAACCTTCTCCTTTGGTAGATCGTCAATACACGTGAGGTTACAGAAGTCTTTGAAGTCCTCATCTTCATATTGAAGGTCAAACAAGGAGCATAGCTGAAACCTTTTTTCAACACAAGTTTCAGGTCATGAACTGAATCTGGAACCGAGTCCAATCAAAGCTTCCTTATGTCCTGTGGCGAAATGATCACGCGCAACAGCATCTTCCTTTGATTGAGAAACTCTCAGGACTTCTCTGGAGATGGAGAAGAAACACCCTGAGAAAAGACAAAATGAACAAAAAAGCCGATTAAAATTAATTCATTAGTTTTTGCGTTGGATGAGAGGAATACACCATTTAAAGTAAACTAACAGTTAAACCATACCTTAGTGAAGCAAGAAAACTGCTGGTGTCACCATCAGTTTGCCTGCTCTTGTGTATGGATACAGGGGTTGATATCCATTTAGTTCATGTGATTCCACAATCTCCAGTTCATAAGACTGTTTTTCTTTCAGCTCATAACTCTGCAGGTGCTCTATGTACCATGCTTGATATGGTTTTATGATGAAAGACACTTTGCTGGACGCAACCACAATTTTAACTAGCTTCCCAAAGTTAAGCAGGCCACTGGTGTGACCCACGGACAGAATCATACCCTCTGAATACTTGGTGCCATAGAGGCAGGCATGGGTTGCAAGAGATACAAGAGTTATGTTTCCATATTTCAGCTCTACCGCCTGCTTCATGGGGTGCTCAAGTTTTTTAGGTGAAACAACAGCAATGTGTCCAACTTCCAAATCAGGTCTGAAAAGACTTGGCAAGTCTAGATGGTAAGCTAAAGAAAGCTGGTGTTTTTTCGCTAGAGTGAGCAAGATGTTTCTGAAGTTGTGAGAATCATGCACCACCCTTTTAAAAAAGCTGTGCTTGCTTCAAACCTAATAGTCCAGAAATCTGTCACGGGCCCAAATCTCCGAATCAGTCCCGAATAATGTTCCAGGAAGTGGTGCTTGGGCAGGAGGTGGAAATCGGGAAACACCTCTTTCAATAGGCACCTGTGATCAGAGATTTTACACTCCAAGTATGACAATGTCTCATCTGAAAAATGCCCACTAGCCAGTATTTCAACTATTTATTTTAAATCTAATAAGATTTGCCAAGTTTTGTCATCTTCTGGTATAACGTGACCAATCATCAACGGCAGTAGTCTCAATAGCGTCCAGTTTTCATGGCAATTCCCACCAATAGAATTTTTCTTAGCAAAATACTTTGAAATTGGTTGAGGTCTGTTGGTTTTGTCTGTAAACTTGAAAGGGAAGGATTCAATGATGGAATTCAGATAATCTACTGTAAAATACTTTTTGGATACCAGAGACTTTATACAAAGACTTAACTCCCTTGGAACTATTCCTTCAAAAAGGTCATGCATAAAATCTGGGGGGAAGCCCTGGATTGTGTGGAAATGAGAAAGTCTATTGAGAACACAGTCTCTCTTTACTCCATTCAGAGAAACTAACTGCTGTCTGTTCAATTCCAGAAGGTTGTGATTGTGAGCTTCAACTGTCCGCAGTGGAAACACTCCCTCCTTCACCTCGTGAATGTCAATATCTTGCCGACTAGCTAAACAAAACTGGCAAAATTTGTGAACATTAAAATTCTCTTGGAATCCAGCAAGCAAATGGGCCCCCAAGTTGTCTGCAGACACGTACAGCACAGTACCTCTAACAGTTGTTCCCAATTTCTGAACATACAATCCTTGCTGCTCAAATACTGCAAGGTCTTTTAAGAGTGGTTCAAGAATGCCACCATACCCGTAGTTCTTCACATCGTTGCTATTACACAGACATGCAAGATAGATTGACTGTCCAGATGACCTATACCGTATTGGTACATTTGAAATGACCCAATACACTGCACAGACCTTGTGTTTTTTTCTTGATTTTCCTAATGGGTTGCAAACCTCAAAGTCATCTATATACAATCCTAGGGCAATGCTTAGATCTTCTGATGAGAGCAAAATATTCTCTTTGCAATATAGACCGTCTCTGCATGTTTTATACTGAGTTGAGTGTTCAACAGTTTCTCTGTGTTCTGTCTCCAAGACTTTATCTAACACATCGTTACGATTTAACAGCTCTGTCAAGACTTTCAGAATTGGAATATACATTTTTTTATTTTTTATTATTCTTGTAAAAAGTTTCTCTTTTGTATTCAGAGCCAAAAGGTCCGGCCTTTTAGAGGAAACTTAGGGGGTTTGCTTTTTTAACTATCTCAGTTATAGCAGTGGTGACTGCACTATTTACTGCACAATTGTGGTTGATCAGTACACTTTCAATTATTTTTGGTGTGAACTCTTCCACAACTGAGCTAATACTACATAGCTCGTTTATAATTTCCTGAGTTGTTGTCTTAGACACATGCAAAATCGTTTGCATACGCAGTAAGAGAGATGAAACTTTCTGTTGTAACAAATCATGCAGGTCTTGATCCTCTATGTAATCATCTGTTGTTAAATCTAGATGGTCCGAATTTGTCTCATCAAATCCTGTACTTTCAGAGTTTGAAGTGACTTGAGTACAAGTTTGATACAAGTTTGTACGGAAATCATCAACAGTACAGAGATTATGTTTCTTAGACCCTCCAGAAAAACGCAGGCAAAAATCCTTGATTATGTGGGCTAAATTCCTTGATTATGCGGGCTAAAATCCTTTATTATGCGATTAAACATGCAGAGTTTTATGCGGTGAAATTGCGAAATATGCGGAAAGTTGCGAAATATGCGGGGAAAAAGAATTAAAAAAAATGTAAACAGTGGTGTGTCTTATTTATTCTCTCTCACACACAACCTGCCACTAACGTTAAACCCCTTTACTATTCAATCAAACACATTCAATGTTTATTTATTGTAAAAGCAATTGGGCTATTTTAATCTCACACACACACACACACACACACACACACACACACACACACACACACACACACACACACACACACACACACACACACACACACACACACACACACACACACACACACACACACACACACACACACACACACACACACACACACACACACACACACACACACACACACACACACACACACACACACACACTTCTTCTGGCTTTCTTGTCCGCAGCAGCAGAAAGCATTTTTGAATGTTTGAATGAATCAAAGTGGGTCGTCACCGTCGATTTTCTCTTATGCTCCAACACACAGTTGCACGGGGTGCAGAATAGTTTCCCCCCACTTTTTGCCCGGTCTTTAGTAGAAATGTTCGTCGGTAAATGAGATGTATTAGATTTTTTTCATCTTGGTGTTTTCTCTATCGTGTGAGCTCCACACGTTCACTCTGTACAGTGTTGTTTACATTCTGTGATGCGCGAGCTGATGACGTCACGTCAAGACGAGTTAACTTTTTTTTCTCTCAACTTTGTGTGGAAAAATGCGGGGATTATGCAGACCTTTTATAAATATGCGGCCTTTTAAAAATCTGCGCCATTTTGCTGATTATGCGGTAAATTCTGCGATCGCAGAATCGCGTTTTTCTGGAGGGTCTAGTTTCTTGCTCTTATGTGCACAAAAAGTACTGTACACGCTGGACTGAAAACTACAGTCTTTGAAGGGACATTTCACAGTTTCCTTATTGTGTATGTGTATTTTTAAATGTGCAAAATACTGTGTATCACTACAAGTCTCTGAGAAATTGCACAGTTCACAATTTAACCTTGAGGTCACCTGCGTTGAATGTGCTTGACTATGGTCTCTAGTTAAATGTTTTTTAAGAGATGATTCGGTCCTGAAGGAGCACACACAGTCTGCATAAACACAGGGAAGAGGACAGTTCCTTGCCTGATGACAGTGCTTCAGTTTGTAATGGACAATTAGTGTGCGTTGGCTCGGTGAGGAGTAATGACAAGACTTGCAGGACCACCTCATTGAAG
This sequence comes from Notothenia rossii, assembly GCF_949606895.1. NCBI lineage: Eukaryota > Metazoa > Chordata > Actinopteri > Perciformes > Nototheniidae > Notothenia > Notothenia rossii. The sequence goes on along the minus strand of NC_136912.1, from coordinate 39,746,706 downwards.
GGGAATTGCTCCAAACTGCACAGCCTCCACTGAAGTTATCCAGTACAGAAAAAAGAAAGAAAAACATGTTATATTACTGAGTTATCAGCACACAACACAGTAAAATAAGTCCACATACTCTTCTCTAAAATGTTTTTCAATCCAGATTTTAATGTATCCAGACATGTAAACACTGTTATTACAAAGTGGAAATAAATACATTGAACAGATGTTAAAAATGGATTGCTGTAAATGATAAATGTCTGGTAGACAATCAAGTTTATCAAATCAATTGTCAATGTATCACTATTTTTCACATCACATGCATTTTCATCACCTCCATTCTTTATTTGTGTTACATCCACCCTTGAGGACACTTAATTGATAAATGACAATTTTATGTTATGAATGCTGAAGAATGATGAAATGTAAGACGGGAAAATTATAACATTGCTCTGTTTTCATCACATTACAACTGTTTTAATCAAATCAGCTTTAGACTAATCTAATCACTTTTCTAATTCACATCCGTTATACCCCTCTATTTTTCAATTCACATGCATTTTCATCACCTCCATTTTTGACAAAAAAATTGTTGTGACTGTAGATCGTGTCAGAATCAATATAGATCTTTTTATTTTAAAGTAAATTCAGATTGAACATAGTAAAAAAAAATGCAAATTAGTTTCCGTCTAAAAAAACATTACTTATAGTGAAAACCACCCTTGAATGATGGGATAGTAGACAAAAACCTTTAGGAATCCAAACTATAACATATAATAAGTACCCTGTATAGAGGTTGATGCAAAACAAGTGAATTTTGACCTTTTTAAAGAGGTTTAGAAAAAGTAGGTCCAGGCGGACTCACCTCTGGGTTCATTTGGGTGATTTGCGGTCTGAATGTGGTAAAAATGGTTATTATAGTCGAGTTTCTCCCCGTTAAGTGGGTATGACACATTAATAGGTTGTTAAATGTTAACAAGCCCTGGAACGGTGTTTGTTACGCGATGCTGCGTCAGCCCACGTGTCCGGGGGCAATCGGGCTAGAAACAAAAGTGCTAAATTGGCATCACTGCACGTGTGTGCACTTGCGCTTTTGACTTTTTACTCGTAAAAAATACTTTTAATCGTGAAAAGTACATTATCCGTACCGGATACTCATTTCAGCCGAGTTTTAGGCTCAACCCTCCTTCAAATACTCGCTATTTCACTCGGGCAGCTTAATTAATTCGCATTGTCTGCTGATGAACTAGATTACATTTGAATGTACTTACTTGATAACTCCAGTCCGGGCTCTGAGCGAGGAAGAAAGATGGCAGCCAACTCGGATTTCAAATTCATTTCAGTTTTGGAACACTGTGTGTGACGTCATATTGCGGGCGCATGCGTGTTACATACAATGCAGAGGCTGACTCATGTTATCAAGTTAATGCAACGGATTATTCTGAGTTTACAAATATTTTTGAAGTTGAAGTTTTTGTAACTCGTCTTAATGAGTTGTAATGGGCAGTGAGTTCACTCAGCATGATAACATTTGCCCATCTGACTAAAAAACAATATCCTTTTTAACAGTGCCCTTAAGCGAGGGCAGATCACGTACCAATCACGGCCCTCGCGTTTCAAACTGTCTGAAATGAATCGCTACATCTGTATTGTAACGTTCTACAAAGGGAGTCGGAAACAGGCTTCCAGTTATTGGGATTTAATAACTTCCCTTGTTCACACACGTTCACAGGTTACAGGTACAGCTTGTGGGTTCCTCCTCAAACTGAACACTACATCCCAACTCACGCCCATATATAGCAGTGTCTACGTCACAACTTCCGCGCCCTTCCCCCTCTGCTCCCCCAACCACAGGCCTGCACCTAGACCAGCATCACTGTGCAGCTCTGTGATTGGCAGAGAGACGGGGGATGCTTGAGTGACACCCTCAGCACCCTATACAGGGTCGCTACACTACCCCCCTACTACAAAGTTCCTCACCCACGAGGAACAAATAAAACCTAGCACAAACACTACAACTACACACTGTTAGTTGACTAGGAAGGTCTGGGTGGACTAACATCCCTTCCAGTGAGAGCAGGGCGCATTCTTGCCCTCTACAGGAACCGAGGGGTCTCACTATAAACTTATACTACCACACAAAGTCTCTGAACCGACCCGGGGGTCGTGTCTGCCTTCCCGGCAGGGGGACTGGGGTCAGGGGGAGCCGGTTCTGGCCCAGGCGGGGAAAAGGGGAAGAAAGTGGGGGGACACTCAGTCCTTGACGGGGGGCTGCTGCTCTGCTCACCGGGGGACCTGAGTGGGGGTGTCGAGGGGGCGGCTGTGGGCCCCGGTGTCCCTTGGGCCTGTGGAGAAGCAACTCCTCTGTACGGAGCCAACCTGTCTCTGTGGAGCACAACTTTTCTCCCCTTGGGAGGCAGCTGCACCCTGTAGACCACTTCCCCCACCCTCTCCAGTACTCTCAGGGACCAACCCACTGGCTATCCAGTTTTGGGCATCGGCCTTCTTCCGTTGTGGGCTTGTCCTGGTGTCATAGTTCCGTTTCTGTCTCACCCCAGCACTTTTCTGCTGATCGCGGGCAAAGGCGTGAGCGGAATCAAGGCGGTCCTGAAGTCTCCTGGCGTACTCAGGCCCTGGAGGCGTGTCCAGGGAATCTGGCGGCTGACCAAACGCCAAAACAGCAGGGGTTCGAAGCTCTCTCCCCAACATGAGGAGGGCAGGAGAACAGGCTGAGGTCTCCTGGACTGCAGAGCGACATGCCATGAGCACAAGGGGCAGATGCTCGTCCCAGTCGCGCTGGTGCTGATACGTGAGGATGGCCAGCTGCTGCCCCATGGTGCGATGGAATCTCTCGACTAGTCCGTCGCTCTGAGGTCGCAAGGGGGAGGTGTGTGTTTTGTGCATGCCCAGTTGTGTGCACATGGAGGTGAACACCCAGGACTCAAAGTTCCTCCCCTGGTCACTTTACAGGGTCTCCGGCACTCCAAACCGGCTGAACATGCCGGCCACCATGGCATCTGCGACTGTCACTGCTTCCTGATCAGGGAGGGCATACGCCTCTGGCCATTTTGTGAAATAGTCTATGGCCATGAGGGCGTAGCGGTTACCCCTGTTTGACAAAGGTAGAGGCCCCACCACATCAACCGCTACTCTCTTCATTGGGGACCCCATGGGGAACTGTTGCAGCGGAGCATGAAAACCAGGGGGGCCCTTCCGAGCCATACAAGGGTCACAGCGGCGATAGAAGTCTTCGACATCCCTCCGGCACTGCCCCCAGTAGCAGCCCTGTCGAAGGCGCCGGAGAGTCTTAGTGACGCCAAAGTGCCCAGAGCCTGCCATTCCATGCATGGCCTTGAGTACAGCCTCTTGCAGATCCCTCGGGACCACCACTTGCCACCTCTTCTCCCCTGTTGCTGGCTCCTTCCATGCACGTTGTAGTACGCCCTGACAGAGACGCAGAGCCTCAAACTGAGACCACAGCCCCTTGGTTTCTTTGGAGAACACTGTCACTTCCTCCCACGGTGGCCGCTGCTGCAACTCGACCCACTGCAGTACAGGCTGTAGGACGGCGTCCAGCTCTTGCTGTTGCTTCCACTCTGCCACGTCCACTGTCTGGAGCTCCCGGCAAATAACCTCTTCCACTTGCCGAGCTGCCGCACAGACGTGTCCTCCTCCAGCAGCTCCTTTTCATGAGTCTCTCTCTTCTCACAGTAGCGGCACACGGGCGGCGGGAGAGAGCGTCTGCATTTGTGTGACGCACCCCAGCCAGGTGCTCCACCCTGAAGTCGAAAGCTTGGCTCTCTTCTAACCACCTGACAACCTGCCCTTCTGGCTCTTTGAATGTCATGAGCCACTGTAATGCAGAGTGATCAGTCCTCACTGTGAACGCCTGGCCACACAGGTATTATTTAAAATGCCTGATGGACAGCACCACTGCCAAGAGTTCCCTGCGAGTGGCAGTATCATCGCTCTGCTTTGTTGAACGCCCGGCTGAAGTATGCCACCACCCGCTCCCCCTCTGATGTAGTCTGGGAGAGCACTCCGCTTACACCCACGCCGCTAGCGTCTGTGTCCAGGGTGAACGGCAGACTGGGGTTGGCTGGGGCGAGAACCGGGGACTCACTCAAGGCACACCGAAGGCTGTCAAACGCTGCTTGACATTACTCAGACCACAGGAAATCACTGTCCTTCTGCAGCAGCTGGAACAAGTGTGCAGCAGTGCAAGCAAAACCCCGTACAAACTTCCTGTAGTACGAGGCCAGGCCCATGAAACTCTTCAGCTGCTTCTGGTTGTGAGGATTTGGCCAGCCCGCGACCGCCTGCACTTTCTCTTTCAGGGTGCCGATGCCCTCGCCCCCCACTTTGTGGCCCAGGAAAGTGACGTCTCTCTGCATGAAATTACACTTATCTGGGTGTAGCTTCAAACCAGCGGCTCTGATCCTTTCCAGCACCACTCTTAGAGATCCCAGGGCCGCCTCAAACGAGCTGCTATGCACCAGGATGTCGTCCACGTTAATGAATCGAATGCGTGTGAGCGGAATACTATTTTGCATTTGCGTATGCGTTTTACCGTATGCGTCCTCGTGGGACCGGGGTTTAAGCCAAACTATATCCGGTCACAGAGATCTGCTATTTTAAAGTAAAGTCAACACATATTGACCCTAATATAGTCTATATTAAGAACGAGAAAAGTCTTAACATATATATCCTTTTTTGTAAACATATGACAAATGTGTGAGGGTGATGACGTCAGAGCATCGCCCTATGTGCCAGGGCTTAGCCCCGGACAGCCCCGGACCAATTTAACCCCTGGGTATTTGTGAGGGAGCTCCTATATTGCATTACCCCGCTGAAGCTCACCAAAGTTTTATATATTTCATAGTTCAAAGTTGTCAATTGTTTTGTTTATTGGTCAAATACTGGTTTCTAATGTTTTCTGAGGAGTTTTACTGGAATGAAAGAGCACAGGGTCTACAGAAGCAAAAAAGCAGCATACTGCATTAAACCTGACCTTCACAGAGAGGCTGAAGTTCATGTGGAAAGGAAGCTTCAGTAGTCTGTGTGCACTCTGTTTAGTTTTGCTATCTTACAATCAATATAGTAAATGTGAGGTAAAATGTGTCGCCAATGTAACCGGTTAGAACTCGAAGTTGCGATGAGGTCTTAAAATGTATGGAAAGGGTCTTAAAAAAGGTCTTAAAGGTATTCAATTTGACTTCAGGATTCCTGCATATACCCTGTTCATACCTTAAATGGTATGAAAGGAGGGAGGGTACATTTCTCATGAGGAGACAGTTACAAATATTAGCAGAACAAGACAACCCACCCCCGTATACAGATGTTGATGAAAATGATGAGTGCTGGCCTGCCGGTGCTGTCCTTGCAGATGTCTATTGCAATCTCCGATTCTGGAACCGAATCAGCATACGCAAGAAGCCGTAAGAAATGCCTAATTCCCGAAACACAGGCTAGCTCAGAGCATGGTTCAGACGCCGCTGGATTGAGCCACAGCTCCCGCACGACACACATTCTGGTGTCCCTTCCGTCCTCACCTGCAGTAGCTTTTAATATCCTTTGGGCCAGAGGAAGTCCCGAGTTCTACGCCAGCTCCGGTAACAACCCCTCTCTTGTGTGTCAGCTAAGAGTCGCACTGTTTCTCGGTCGGCGGGTATTTAAAAACCAAAAAAGGCAGGAGCAAGCTGACTCCGGCATTCCCAAAGTACCTGCCATCCTGTCCTACCTTCTCGAGGTAAAATTAGCGCTTGAAGCCTTTAATTCCACGATATATTCCCGTGAACAAACTTGATTTCCTCTGCCTGCAATGTTAACAAATGTTTCTACTTCCGCGTTCAACCATGTTGTGCCGCTGACGTCACACCCCCGAGGATTCTGGGAATTGGAGTCCCAGATCCAGCCACGGGTTCTAGCTTCCTGCCCCATGCAGCAGCAATTCCTCAGGAATCGCATCTTGGCAGGTATATAATACTATTCTGCATAAGAAATGTTTTATTATGGAAATAGTTGGCCTGCAGTAAGTCATATTTGAGGCAATTATACAGAAGTTGTAAGTGTATAAGTATTTATATTACTATAAATCAATTAAATAAAAAATGGAAATAAATTAATCATTTCCGTTACGTGAATATGAAGGGAAGCTCGATACATTTTTGACCATCATTTTAGACTTCGATCTCTCCTACAGTGTCTCTTCTATGGATACCTGTTACGTTCCCTATTGGGCTAGGGCAGGGGTCTCCAACCTTTTTCTAACCGGGAGCTACTTTTGAAAAAAGAAAGTGGCCAAGAGCTACTCATGTTATTTTATATAGCTTTCAGTGCACATATCACATTCGTGACTCAAGAGCAGAAACATTAACATTAACATGAATAAACTTGACTTTCTCATGAAGAGAAAAAAAGACAAATAATCACCATGCAATACTGAGTTCTGCTTTAACATCAATAACTACAGTAAACAGTTTTACAGATAAGAGTGCAAAGTTCCTAATTGTAATAATAACATTTCTAGCTCTATAATTTAAATTATTTCAAGCATTTCACAAATTTGTTTCACATGTAAAAGGGGAATATGGCTTGTGCTTTTCTCAACTTGCATCAAGCAAACATATGTCTTCAAACATTCAGTCTGTCACTGCATTGTTGTCTTTCTCCTGACTCAGCTAATGTGACACCTGGCACTGCATAGCATCCACCAGAGCACTGTACTGGGGTGTGTATCCTGACAAATTCACTCTGATTGAGTCATTGAGGTGTTCATCAGTAAGTCTTGTCCTGAATTTGGATTTGATAAAGTTCATATCAGAGAATGCTGATTCACAGCGATATGTTGACCCAAATAAGCAGGACAGTTTCAGTGCAGCAGTTTGAATGTTTTTGAATTTCTCTGGGTCCAATAGCTTCCAGAAATCTTTGTCCATCTGATGTGCTTTCAGCTGAATGTCATTCTGGAGATTGATTATCTCCAGCTCCAACTCTGAAGCACTGAGACTGAAAAGGCTGGCCAGTTGCTCAGACATGTCAGTAACATCCACGATGTTGAATGGGTTAGCAAGGAAACTTGCACAGGGCTCAAGCTGTTTAAAGTCAAGAAACCTGTCCTCAAATTCCTGCCCAAGCTTAGTTAAGCAGTCACAGTACTTTGATAAGTCAAGAAAGCCAGCAGCAGCTTTATTCTCCTGCAGTACTTTTTGAACAGAGGGGAAATGATGCAATTTATTTCCCTTTACTTGCTGGAGATATAGACACAGATTTGCTTTAAAGGCCTTTACAGCACTAATCATGTCACATACTGTTTTGCCATTGCCTTGTAGCTGGAGGTTAAGCTGGTTTAATTTTCCTGTCAGATCAGTCAAAAAGGCCAGGTCAAGTACCCAACCAGCATCAGATAAGATGGAGGTGTCCTCCCCCCTCTCTTCCATGAAGAGCTTTACCTCATTCAGCAAGGAGAGGAAGCGCTGTAGGATTTTCCCTCTACTCAACCACCTCACCTCAGCATGGAGAAGGAGATCTCCATATTCAGCTGACAGTTCCTCAAGAAAAACTTTGAAGCTCCTGTGTTGCTTTGCCTTCGCTCGGATAGAGTTTATTATTTGTATCACAGGTTTCATGACGTGATTGAAGTCCATAACTTTGGCACAAAGTGCTTCTTGGTGAATGATGCAATGGTAACTCAGGAAACGTGGGAAATATGGATCTGACTTACAATTTGCGATAAAACCGTTGTGGCGACCTCTCATAGCCGGGGCTCCATCAGTTGTTATGGATACAAGCTTCTCCATTTGCACGCCTTTATTTATGAAATAATTCTTAATAGAATTATACACGTCCACACCTCTTGTTGTTGTTTTGAGTGGAAGCAGTGTCAGAAATTCCTCTTTCGCCGTAAAATCCTCAAACACCATCCGGATGAACACAGACAGCTGAGCTGTGTCGCTCACATCCACCGTCACCGTCGCACTGTATGGAGAACCACTTGCACCTGACCATGTCCCGCTCCAACTGTCCCATGGCATCCACTGACAGCGCCGACACTCTCCTCGCCACAGTGTTGTTTCCCAGTTGCACATCGTCAATGGCAGACATTATCTCCGACTTGCTCTTGTGGTCTCTGAACAAAGTCTCTGCCATAACAGACATCGCTCCCTTAAGAACACCGCCATCAGTGAAAGCTTTTTTGTTCTTTGCCAAATACTGAGCGACTCGGAACGATGCTTCTGTACTTAGGCTAGCTTTCTTGGCAGGCTTCGTGAACAATGACTGCTGCCTTTGTAGCGTAGCTTTTAATTGTTGTACCTTCTCAACGCGAAGGCAACTGCCGGCGGGATACTCCTTTGAAAAGTTTTCGTGAAGTTTTGTGAAGTGCCGCTCGACATTTCCCTTCTTCCCCACCGCAACACTCGAGCCACAAATTAAACACACACACTTGTCTTTGATGCTCGTAAATAAAAATTCATGTTCCCACTCGTCATGAAAGTAGTATATTTTAGATTTCTTCTTTGACGGACCTTCCTCAGTTGTCATGACTGCATCTTACATCTCTTTTTCTCTATCTTTCTTACTCTCAAAATATACTACATAAATAAATATGTCTCAACATGTCAACTGCACTTTAGCGCCCTCTGGTGAGCTACTCGGAAAACCTCCGCGAGCTACTGGTAGCTCGCGATCGACGTGTTGGCAACCCCTGGGCTAGGGGAACCAAAGGGAAATAATACGACCAGAGTGGACTTGGTATTAATTATAAGCGTTTGTTTAAAACAGCTGTAAACAAAATGGCAGGCAAGCAACCTGAAACAAACAAAAGGGCCAAAAGGGCACCGGTTGTCAAATAACCAAACAAAAGGAGGAGTCTAAGAAAGGAGTCTAAAGACATACAGGGAAAATAAATACTAATATACTAAATAAAGAACAAAACAAAACCTCACTCTAAAAGTGGTACAACTAACACAAAGAATCTATACAAAAACACAGCTAAACTAAAGGCAACCGTCACCGAATCCTAAACTACTCTAAACACTAACTAAGCTACTCTACACTCTAACTAACCTACTGTAGACACTACTAATCACACAAGTTTTAACCCCAGAACAAAGAGCAAGTAGCGAGAGGCATCTGTCCACATACAGAGCCTCCAGAATGATGATTGTCCCCAAGCTTTGTAATAATCTCCAGCAGGTGTGCGTCGGCTGTGCGCTGCGATTGGAGTGCGTCGGGCCCGGCGTGCTCCAATCGCAATCTTCAGGGGCGGACCAGGAGATGGCAGCCAATGCCGGGAGGGCAACCGCACAGCTCATTTACATATAACACACACAGCTGAAAACACTCAGACGACCAGGAAGGCAGCAGCCGTAACAATACCATGAATCATTCTCTGCCAAGCGGCCATGTACATTTAATCACCTACCAAAGAAGAGTTTTTCCTTACAGGAATTAAGCTCTACCTGCAATATTCTGCCCCCTCGCTGGGTGTGCCTCAGGAGGCTTCATGCTGCAAATCGTTTCCAAGCTCTTTCTAATCACAGATGTTTGTCAAATGACCTTATCACAGGCTTAAATCAAGGTTTCTTAGCAGGTTATGCTGTCTCCCAGGGACCCATGTCTGTTGAAACCCGCACTCAAGACTGAAGTTTGCACTGAAGGAGCAAGGAGCATTACACGTGCTGCTATTTAAACGTTTAAAAACATGACAGGCCCCTAGCCTCGTGCTAGGAGGAATTATTCTAGCAACGTTTCTTTATTGAGCCGTTAGTTCCTCACGATTATTCTGTCAAGAGTATTAATAACTACTAAAGATTTTTCCCGTTTCTATGCTCTGTAGATGACATGGCAGGGAAAGCAGACATCCCATATGCCTTCTGTGGCATATATATTTTAAGGTTTACAATCAAATGTGCATTTGGTTGCCATAGTAGCCCACGTCAGAAGCATTATGCTGGATTCTCTACAACACCTGCAAGAACCCCTTGGTGTCCATCTTTTAACCATTTCCTATCCTAGTTGTTAACTTTCCCAGATAAACTTTTCAACACCTAGGCCTACCTCTTTCTGAACAGGAACTGGAAGCCCTTCAACACGTCTAGAATTATCGGTATCATTCTCGATAGTGTGTGATGCAAGCTTCACTGCCACCAGACAAGCTGTCCCGCATCAGAACAGCCATAATTACAATTCATGTTATATATATTTTTTTGAACGCTTTACCAAGTGTTCAAAGCGCTCTACATTATACTACATATTAGACTTGTAATACATTCAATACTGATTACTGCCTTCAATTATGGTCTCCCACTGGTAGTCTCTCTAAAAGAGATGTTTTATATTTATAAGGAACAAGTGCTAGCCTTTCTGTCCAAACCTTAAGGCACCATAGTCTTAGGTCGCGTTCACACCTGCTTGTTTAGTACTATTGAATCGGTCCCTGTAGCGTTAACTCCTTGATGCGGTTCGTTGGATTGGTGTGGAAGCCGTTCGATACCTCTGCTCCGCCTAAAAGAGGTGGTCTCGGGTCGCTCGCTAGCAAACTCTGGAGAGGTTCATTGCTGGTGTGACGTAGTCCGCATCAAAACATGGGAAACAAACTATTTGCGCGTTATCGCTTGTTTTGCTATCTATGCTGTGTGCAACATCCAGTAACCTATACAGATGTAGCGCTTCATTTCAGACGCCTACCCATGCGGGTCCGTGATCTGTACGGGGTGGGCCCCTGCTGAAAAGGAAAACCCCCCCGCAGGATTTGATACGCCCCCTTGATAAATAAATGTAATTTTAATGAAACCAGCTGCAATTGATCATGGATCCACCAGGGGGAGCCGTGAAAAGCTGCCACACTGGAACTCATGTGAAATAAACAGTTGATTGATCTACAGGTGTCTGATATAGCGGATATTTGTTAAAATCCATATGTCACGGATAGGATCATATTCTGTGCTAAATAAGAGACATGTAATCATTTACAAAACATCACCATGTTTTTATTTAACAAAATAATGTTGTTTAATTCACGTTGGCGTAAGTACAAAACCATTGCTATGTTTTTTCCTCAGGAAATGCAGCCCGGCTCAAACAAACGTTTTTCAATCATCATCCTCACGATCATTTAATGTATCATACGTTCGCGAATTGAAATGAATGCACTAATACATGTAGTTTAATCCTACATTAACTAATGTAGGCCTACATGGGGCTATAAAACTAGTCGCCAAAGACCCCACCGTCTCAACCACCGGCAGTGACACAGATGGAGCAACACCATCCAAACAGCCAAAAAACAATTTTTTTTAAATCACCACATGTCACCCAGAGTCAACTAAACAGATTGATTGCTGAAAATAGTTTTTCTTCAGTGTCAGACTGAAAGTTTATTATTTATCTAATTGTTACTGCCAAAAGAGTGTAGTTCTTGATTAATTGTTACACTGCCAAAATAGTGTAATTGTTGTTAATGTGTACACTGGTGATTGACATTATTCACCCACGGATCTGTGGGTTGAGGTATTGTTCTGCACGGACATTTTAGTGAACCGGACTTCCTGTTTCCGCCGGTCTTCGCTTCCCGGGCATGAAGTTGTTTCCAATGGTTTTCAGATGCTAAATAAAAGTCTAGCTTGTACCTTTGATACCCCACCTCCGACTCCCATCTCTCGGCACCACAACACTGCCAAAAGAGTGTAGTTGTTTTTATTTCATATTGCACTACTTAGAACTTGATTGTTGAGGCCACAATGAAGATGCCTGCTTTATTGTTATTGCAAAGATTACAGGTACTGAGACAACGAAATGCAGTTTAGCTTCTAACGGTGCAACAAGCAGTAAAGTGAAAAGTAATGTAACAATCTGCAGAATAAAATATAGAATGAATTGAATGATGAATAAACAGTGAGGGGTATGAATACACTAGATATACACAGCAGCCTGTGAGCAGTATTAACAGTGTGTATGAATATACTAAGATATATAAAGTATGAAAACGGTAAGCAGTGCAAGTATAGTATAAATTATATGGATATTAATTTCATGATAAACATTGTGGAACAATGATGAAAAATGTGAATGGAAGTGGCGACGTAAAACTGACACAAAACAACAACAAACCTTTGCCGAGCCAATGGAGAGTTTCATCAGCAGCACGGGGTACAAACCACCAATGAGCGCTCAGCTCGAGATACCAGCGAGTCGAGAGAGTGAATTATATCTGCATTTTCTCTTTTGAGAAGCCCCCCCTCCATGTTGCCTACACTGTATGTTGAAAACTCTTTGTTTAAAACTAATTGGCCATCGGAATGTGTGGAGTAAGTCTCCCAAGGGGGATGGTCACATTCCACAGCTCTCCCCTCCCCCTGTGATCTCCCAACCCCCAGTCTGTAGGTTTGTGTTCGCATATTTCAGTGTTAATTTTGGCAGCTGTTTTTGATTTAGTCTTAGTCTTTAGACGAAAATGGTTATTAGTTTTAGTCACATTTGAGTCATTCCTAACCTTCGTAGTTTTAGTCGACGAAAACTAAAAATGTGTTAGTCTAGTTTTAGTCGACGAAAACTCAAAAAGTTTTAGTCAACGAAGTCGATGAAAAATTACATTTAGTCAAAATGTGTCTCTATACTCTCGAAACGCTCCTTCCTCGGCAGATCTCTGTGTCCGCTGCAGAATGTCTGTTAGTCCCCGCCCCCCGTACACAGAGAGACACAGGGAGATCGCTCTTCTGGAGTGAAGAGAGCAGAAATAATGATATTGCAAGTTAGAAACGTAAGATGCATTTTGACAGACAAGATGGACACTTGGGGGAAAATATGCTACATTTTGAATGTCCGATAGTGCACCTTAGTCCCTTAGTCCCGTCTCGTCTCGTCAACGAAAACTAAATATACATTTCGTCATAGTTTTCGTTATCAAGAATCTATTTTTAGCTCGTCATCGTCTCGTCTTTGTCATGTAAAAAAGGTTGTTGACGAACATTTTTTGTCATAGTTTTCGTTGACGTAATTAACACTTGCATATTTAAACTGTCACACTTTCTGTTGTTTCAATCGCGCATTGCCGGTATGAAAGGGTCTGTGCCGGAAATATCAAACGTTTAATAAAAGTGAAAAACAATGAACAAGACTTAACGTATTAATAATAATTAATTATATTTATTCCGTTTGGATGTAGGATTTTTGACTTTGTTTAGAGCAGTGATCTTCAGCAGAGAGCTAAGCGCTGTCAGACCGGACCTAACCCTGAAAAGTATTATCATCTGAAATTAATCATTATGTTATTCATATTAAATACATATTGTATTTTTACAACTTGTATTTAGAAATACTCTGTTGTAATTATTGATGCATAAATGTGTTCATCCATTCAATGTGGCATCTGCTATAATGGGGTTAATGTATGATATTACTTAATAATACAATACATTATAATATATGATATGATAATTATATGTGAGTTTTATTCATTTCTTATTTCATAGTTTCTCATTATTATTATTTTTATTTGTATCGCTCATCTTATTTTTGATTTTATTAATCTGTGTGAATCTGTGCTATCCTGTTTTTCACTCTTACCCTGTTGCTGTTTGAACTACTGAATTTCCCCACGGGGATTAATAAAGGTCCATCTTATCTTATCTTAATGTATAAATTGATTTACTTCAATCTACTGTACTGTGTAAAAACACCCCAACAATATTACAACAAATATACTGCATAAAGCAAACTATATACTTTATTTGATCTAAAATATTGATGTTTTTTCATTATAGTAGCCTGTGAAAATATAAAACAATATATAAAATAAATAAGTGATTAAATGCTACCTTATTCAGCAAACACAAGTGCAGAGCTGTAAACATTGCAAACAGACTAAGTTCTACAACACCCAGTTGTCTTTGTGTATTTGTGAATGAAGCGCCATCTCATGGTTAAATCCTGTAATTGAACAAATGGGGAAATTTGGCAACGCCCTCTAGCAATTTGGCAACACCCCCAGCCACTGGGATCCGCTGGGCTTTTGAATGGGAGACACCCATGTGAGTCCTATCTGGAGTGCTACATCTGTAGGGTCATGCATTGATTCTGGTGACTGCTTACCTCACTGGTCCCCTGTGTACAGAGAAAGGCCGCTTAATGTCCCGCCAATTGTTGAAAAAGCATCTCCGTACAATGACTTTAGTTTACAGTTCATAGTCTGTTTGAGGTTGCCTGGGTGAACGCAAACCCAACCTTCTGCAAATGAAACTATGTAATACACTTGCGTCTGGGGTAAAGACGCGGACTATTCGGCATAAATGCAATCTTAGAGATGGTTATTGCTCAGATCTTTGGTCCTTAGCCCCTCTGCGACGAGTGGAATGTTATGTTCATTCTTTTATAATGACCTTGCGGTGTCTTTAGATCCTCTCTAGTTACTTACAGATGCTGCGCCTTCTGCTGGTTCGGGAGATTTCAGAATGAGTGGTTTGCCCCACCAGCTTGCCATGCCCTTCGTTCAACCAAATGATTCTGGATCTACACGTCAAGCCCCTCAAGGATTTCCCATATTCTGCCTCCAACCAAGAGCATGATTCAAAGCATACAATTCAGCTTGGTACTTTATCTTCTTCTGTCCCAACCTCCTCTGTGTACTTATGCAATAGATATAATAGTTGTTCATGCATTAATTGCATTTTCTTCAAATCCTGCATCTTCAAGTGCTAATTATAAAGCCAAGCTAGAGTTCATTAATTTGCTCCTCAAGGGCCAAGGCACGTCCTCCACGCAATGATAAATACTGCCTCTTAACTTTGCACCCGTGCAAAGGTTAATGTATAAGTTCAGGCAAAGGGGTTTCACTATACATTGATAAACGTCAGATGCAGTTGTTACAGCTTTCTATGGGTTTCTCAGGTGGTGAATATACACAGACCTCTGACCTTTTATTCATTAGCATAGTCTCTCCCTTACTGAATTAACTTTGTAGATCAAATACACTGTTTTGAAACATTCAATGTCTGACAGTTCTGTTTGAGGAGTCAAGGAACCCCGAATAATCATTGCTAAAACTAACACTGTTTTCTTTGTCCTTTATCTTCCATGCTGAACTTCTCGCATCATTGCCCTCCGACACATGGGTCGGCACCCATGTTTATTCGATGGCTGCAAACCCAATGACGAGGGTTCTCCTCCAAGCTGCGTGATCTCTGCCTAAGCTGCGATCTGCCCCCAGATCGCTATTCCCACTGTTTAAGAATCTGCACAGCCACAACAGCAGCTCTATATCCACCTACCTCAACCCTGAGTATCCTGGGCCGTCGGTCATCTTCTGCCCACCAGCGCTATATCATGCCTCACAGGAATGAAATCCTTTCAGCACAAACAACCATGAACCCTTGCACTACTCGATGATGAGTAAACGTTCAAAGATGTATATCTGTAGAATTCTGTTATTGCATACCAGGTGGTTGCTGGGTTAGATTATATTTATTTCAATCTAGTATATTCCCCTCATAGCTGCATGCTAAATCTTGGAGGTTCTGGAGGATCCTCTTTTTGTCCTTTTTTGCGATTTTCACTTTCATAAACCCTCTGAATTTATGTCCAGCGGGCATGTGAGCTGAGATAAATGAGTGGATTTTGAAAACATTTTCCTGCAGTTTCAACGAACACAGCCAGTGAGTCATTTGTTCCTTTGTGTGGACTCAATCAGGATGGGGGACACCGGAAGAAATAATGATGGTAAAATGACCAGTTAGCCTGTGCTTTTTCTCTTTGTTCCCTTCATTCAGCAGAATACGTACATTCTGAAAGTGACAAAAACATCTACAAGGACCATATATTTCCTTTTTCAGGTCCACACTGTTCCTGGTGGAAAATAAACTGTCTGTTTTCATGTGTCCAGTAAAAGCCTGCTTCAACAGAAGGGCTTTGATTTTTGCAATTGTGACTCAGTGCAACAATTAACATCTGGACACAGCAGCGGAAAAACAGCACATGGAGGCTTGCATTTATGCTTTCATGGCATATTCAAAGTGCCTCAGTCCTCTTATCCTCAATACAAAGCAGCGTTCAAACACGCTGAGGCAATCTTTTCCTAATTACCTTAAATATGCATTCCTCTTTTTCCTCTCCAACTCTTATTGCATGAGTATGTCTGATGTAATCTCTTCAAGATCCTTAATTGGATGTATGCTTGCAATTCCCTGTACACTGGCTTTAAATGTCCCATGTCATGGCCATTTCTATTGATCATAATTCCATTGTTGAGGTCTACGAGAATATATTTACATTGTTCAATGTTCCAAAATCACATTGGTTTCTCGCAGCATCTCTCTATAATATGTGTATTCACTCTGTCCTAAACGCCTTGTTGGAGCGCCTGCCCTAGTGTCAGGCATTTTAGTTATTGGACCAAAAGTCTGGTTTCCTAATTCGTCTTTTAACCACCTGTTTTTTAATCTGTAACCCACTCAAACAAATGCAGCAGGAGAGTGAGTTAAACGTCATTCTCTTTCTCCCTGAAATAGTCAGCAGTTAAGAGTGAGGGCATTTCTGCAGAAGAACCCCTCACCATTCATCCCTCTCATGTATTAGATAAGCTTACCAAGCCAACACAAAAAACACAGTACCCGGGTAGTTGAATATTGGCTTATTATTTTGTTTATTTCCAGAGCTCTTAATAGTTTTTTCATTTAAAACAAAAATGTGGTTTATCAATGTGTGTTCATCTAGTTGTATTATTCTAATCCTCCTTGAAAATAACCTTTTTCTTGTGCATATATTACAATAAGGATATTAGGTTCTAAATAAGTGCTACAACTTAATGTTACACATCCAAAACGGTTAATAGAATAGAATACTTTATTGTCATTATACAGGTATACAATGAGATGAGTAGAGCTACTCCATTTTTTAAGGTGCCATCAAAAATACACAAACCAACAAGAGACGTACAACATTCAGGAGGAGACAACATACAACAACAAGCATTCATGCTTCAATATTCAGATAAGTTTAAAGTGCATGAATATATCGGTTTAAGTACGTTTGAGTGTGTATACAAAATATATGTATATATATATATATATATATTATGTCAATGCATGCTGGAGTTTAGTGCAATTATTGCTCTGGGGTAGAAACTGTCTTTAAGTCTGTTTGTCTTTGCTTTAAAACATCTGTAGCGCCGTCCAAACAGATGGTGACCAGGGTGTGTACTGTTCTTCACAATGTTCTTTGCTTTACTGAGGCAAATAACGTGAACAACCGCTAAACTAAATATCTGATTTAAGTTAGAGAAATTCATAATCATTATTTACTATTCACATAACGATAAACAATTATTGTGATTATGAGAAAAAGGCTTTCAAAGTTAGTAGATATTTTTTTAGCCAATGTTATTTTAAGAGGAGACTCAAGGCTTAATATTTTGGGGGCATATACCCCTTGCCCCCCCTTAGAACTACAACCGGATTAGCCATGATTCTGAAATACTTGTTTACAACAAAGCTTGTTAGCAGGCTTATCCTCTCATCATTTTCAACAGTCAGCATATGGATCACCGACATAAATCTATCGAATTGATTAGGGAAACTCATTTTTAAGATAGTAGCGTTGAGGATGAGGTTTTTTTTTTTACTTGCATAAGGAATTTGGGCGTAAGACAATTGGTGAGTGTAGCTATAAGTGTGTGTGCTGTGTATTTTTGAAGAAACACACTTCGCCTGCTGTCATGCCGGCCCTTTAAGTTGCTCGGTTTTCCGCTCGTCATAGAAATTTTACAAGCTTCAAAAATGTATTTATCTTCTGAATATGCCGAAAAAGTTTCATATTCTGAAAAGCCAAGACATTGTTTCTTTAAAATCCACCGAATATGGGTCACATATCATGAGTTTCTAAGACAATTATATTCCAAAATGGGCCATTCTGCATAATGAGTCATTTTAGTTTTGGGTATTTAATGTTTATATTAATGCCAACTCTTTTGTAATTTATTCGTCCCAATTTCCTGTGTTTGTTGACAGGTGGAACTTTTCCAATGTTTATTTTTTACTTATAACGTATAAACAATATAAGATAGGCTTTTGTTCAGAATGTTGGTTAAATCCTGCAGTGAAATAACCAAAAGACAGGACAAAAAATTGTTAACCGCAGCCATTGTGCCTGATTGGCCATTCCTACTCTAAGCACACGTGAATTAATCATGTGATCACTTGAGAGACACTCTTAAAGGTTACTCCTACCCTTCACTAAGTAGCAAGGAAAAAGCCTGACTTTGATTTATTCTCCTGGATTTTAGCTGCTGCAGACGTGCAACCTGTAAAAACATTGTTGCATACAGTAGAAGTTCACACATGCATCTGTCACTCATAACATGAAAAGCAGCCTCACTTAATAGCATTAAACCTCTACTTAGGACTTGGCTTTTTGGGAATGTTTATGCTGATTTCTCCAGCTGCAGTGTCCCCCCTCCCCCCCCCCCCTGTGAATCTTCTGGGATACCATGGGCTGATCAGAAGCAAACAGCTCTGTCATTCACCTCGGTTTGTGAACAACATCCCCCAGTCAGGCTATTATTTTATTTTTTTGTGAAGGTGCTGCATATGGATGGGCTTACTGCTGTTTGACCCCCAGTCATGGCGATATGAGTTTACACAGAGGTAGGATGACTCAGCTCGTGGTCACCATCTATCCCATGGCACCCTGCCATAAATGCAGTCAACACAGACAGGACATTTTCAATTCCTATCTGGGTTCCATTTTCCTCAACTGCAGACAGAACCCAACTTGAATGAAACCGGCATATGAAAGATGAGACTTTATCATATATAAATACGCTTTTGGACCTTTAATTCCTCTACTTTGTACCTGTTTGTCTAGAAGAACTTATTCCATCAGTGTGAATAGGTGTGTTGGACTCACCTCAGCCCAAATTTTCGCTTTTAACAGAAATAGTGTTTTAGATGAATTTGCACTTTGTTGTACGTTGCCATTTGTTGTAGTTTTGGTACTAAATGAATGTCAATTAAACTTAACACCTTCTGCAAAGAAGCTCTACTTTAAAAGCCGTCCAGCAGGTAAAAAAGTGTATGATTTGAGATGATGTAAAACCAACCAGAAAGTCACCTTCATCCATCGCCCACCGGTTATCCAGAGCCGGGTCGCTGAGGAAGCAGTTTCAGTGGTCGGCCCCAAACTTCCCCTTTCCTGCATGGTAAAAAAAAAATGTTTTTTTTACAGTTTTTCCCCAGAAAAAATTACAGTTTTTTTATTGTATTTCATAATTACAGGAAATCATATTCAATTTACAAGAATAAACCATTTATTGAAATGTGTCATGTATTTTAACAAAAAAAAACATACATTATTTATCTGTTTTTTTAGCTGTTTTTAAATGTGAATTTAAAGAAACTAACCGTAAAAATAAAGAATTTTCTGTTGGCAAAATTAGCTGCATTTTGTGTAATTTTACAAAAAAATACTTTTGTTTTGGCTATATATCACTGTCAAATACATAAAAATATACTGTTAATAATCATTTATAAAATGTATAATTGCAAGAAAATATATGAGTAAAGAAAGAAATATTTTGTAATTTTGCTTAATTTAACAACTACTTTACATTGATAAACTGAAAAAACACAGGTATTGAATATCCTATTATAGTAAAAACACATTTTGACTTTCACTTTATTGCTACATTTGTATTAATTTGAAGATTTCATGTTATAAAAACTGTTTACAACCATAGAGTTAAAAAAAAACTGTTATTAACATGTTGGGTGCAAATTCCGAGCACAATTCAGTTATACAATTATGCTATAACCCACCCGTAACAGCCATAGACTGTGGGTTATGAGAGACATCTGACTATGCCATGATACATCTATAAACTGGCTAATAGGTGTTAGCATTCACTGCAGGCAAACCTAATGTGGCCATTCACTTATGATTTCTCAGCAGAGGGAAATGTCTTTCCCCACTCTGTTGTGTTTACACACATTACACACACAGGGAGGATATGTACATGCACAAACACAAAGAGCATATACATGCAGTTTGTAAAAAACATATTGAGTTTCACCGTAAGCGAAAAATGAAAGGATCTGGAAGTTAAATAACATTAGCATCTTCCCCTAGGCCTTATCACCCTAGCATAAGCTCATCACATTGAACATGCTAGCAAGCACTTACAGCCAGTGGCGGCGCCAGAGATTTTCTCTAGGGGGTGCTGTGGGGTAGCTTGACGTTTCATAGAGGGTGCTCAAACTTTAAGGGTTTCCCATTAATGCACCAGCGCTACAGTTGAATTTTCTTCTGCAACTCATACTTGTCAACCCTCCCGATTTTCGCGTGAGACTCCCGATTTCATTGCCCTCTCCCGGTTTCCTCCCGGGGTCATATTTCTCCCGCATTTCTCCCAAAATCAGATTTACACACAACTGTTTCCACTCGGACTTTAATTCAGCTGAACCATTGTTTGGTTTCCATGGTAACACGTCTCTTTAGTAGCGCGCGCAACTGAAAGTCTGAGAGGGTGAGGTAGATAGTCACAGAAAACAGAACAAAAATCGACAACTACTCTACTCTGTGGGGCGACTGTGGCTGTGAGGGAGTGTGGTCGTCTTTGAACCAGAAGGTTGTGGGTTCGATCCCAGCCCATGCAGTCAACATGTCGATGTATCCTTGGGCAAGATACTTAACCCTGAGTTGCTCCCGGTGGCATGGCCAACGGTGTGTGTGAATGTGTGATAATGTTAGGTTCTAGAGTAAGATACACTGCTCTGTATGAATGGGTGTATGGTGAATGACATGTAGTATGTAAAGCGCTTTGAGGGGTCTTAAAGACTGGATAAAGCACTATATAAGTACAGTCCATTTACCATTTTACCATTTACTCTCTGCTCACTCCTTTCCTGCCCACACATATGCTCCATCAAGGATGGTGTTACAGGCCGCAAGGCATTGCACTTAGATTAACATTAACATGCTTATATTGTAGTTCTAACAGCTCCGGCGATCCACTAGCACCCACCCCCCCCCATCTTGCATTTTGAAATGCTCCCGAAGATTTTTTTTTAAATATTGAAGTTAAAAGCATCAATCTGGTGCACTTTGAGAGCAAAATTAAGAGATCTATGGATACATCTCTCAACATACATATGAAACAGAACTGTAAACAGATTTACTATTTCTTTATAGATATTTTACAAATCACTCCCCTTTAAAAAAATGTTTGAGACCCACTGAGATAACTAGACTAAAGTTAACTATCTAAACACTGAGAGTCCTTTACTTCACCTGAGCTGAGGTTATTTGAGACTCTCAGTCTGACAGGAGAGTTCTCCCTCCACTTTGTTGTTAAAAAAGCTCCTTATATCCGTTAGTTTGGCTAGCTAGCACCAGATGCTAACCACAACGATCTCCAGTAGAGACCCACCGGTGCTCGCGCACGCACACAGAATGGCTCGTTCCACCCTTGAAAACTGATTTTCCTGAACTGATTTTGGATATTTGTACTTTGATAACCATTAATCTGCCCTTCAATGTTGACAATTTTCTAGATCTTCTCGGGGATTCTTCAAGTCCCGCCAAATTATGTGTCACGTCATTGCGGGCACAGCTCTCCAGCTGCACCGTTCAGGATCCCAGCATCTGCATGTAAACGCACGATGGGGCACACAACAGCAAGCTCAGACAGCGATGACAGTTTAATTTTGAACGTGTCTGAGAGCTCATATGAGGCTGAAGGATCGGTTTATGTTGTATCTGTTAGAAGTTTAGGAATTAGGTGCGTAAATATGGGCGATCATACGGTCATGTAGCCAGTGGTGGACTTGGACTAAAAATCAGCCCGGGACTCTCGACCGGCCCACTTCGGTACCACTAGTAAATTGTCAACGGGGGGAGTGGGGGATGTGCTAGTGACTTATCCGACCAGCCCACTTCGGTGCCGGCCCATCGGGATTCGTCCCGATGGCCAGTCCGCCACTGCACCCAGCCCAGCCCACGTAAACTGTCAACGGGGGGAGCCTCGCTGCGGGGAAACGGTGGACCTAGTGTCCCGATCGGAGTGGGAATAATAATAATAATAATAATCCGTGCATTTTATCCATAAAAACACACGTTTAATCCATGATGGTGTACTACTACAACCAGTGGTGTAGTGGGGATGTTTTTACTGGGTGGACGGGGTGGTGGGTGGACGGGAGACACTATGGACGCGCTCGTGAACTGTCAACGGGGGGGGGCTTGGGGACCTCTGTGTCGCCTGTCAGCGCAACTTACATGATGCCGTTTAGACAATATAATAATAAAGGGCGGTGCCGGCTGTCAGCGAACCGATCCGGCCTTTCTGCGCGACTATCACTCAAATGCGGGACATAGTCTCAATGTGTGGGACGCGGAACAAATAATAAAAATGCTGTGTGTGCAGTCCCGCACAGTGCGGGACACCTGGTCACCCTACACACACAGTTCTGCCCCTCACACACACGCTTCAAATCAAGTTGCATAAATGCTTGAGCTACGTTTTTATTATAATTACTGTGAAATCTGCCTATTATGTTTTCGTCATTATTACAACAAACACACACTTGCAACTGATAACACTGGCAATGATTTTAGATTTATTAGACTATTAAAAAAAGAAATCATGCTTCAAATAAGTGGGGGTACGGCGTAACCCCGCGTCCAACGCCCACTACACCACTGACTGCAACTACAAAAAGCTAAGGTTTGTTTTCTCATCAGGAAATGCAGACCGGCTCAAACAAAAGATTTTTAAATCATCATCCTCACGATCATTTAATGTAACATATGTTCGCCGAATTGACATGAAAGCACTAATAAATGTAGTTTCATCCACTTGAGTTTACAACTACAAAAATAATCGATTTGTTTTTATATCACATCCGACGGGAGGAAATTCAGCAGCTCTCACTACCGATTTTTAATCCTAATTTAATCATCATCTTCACCACGATCATTTATGTTTATGTTCGCCGAATTGACATGAAAGCACTGACAAATATGAATATACTGTAGTCAACTTCATTAAAACGTTATTAACGTGCCTAAACTCAGTAATTCACAATTTCTACGCATGACAACACACTTTGTCCGTGTTTGGCTCTCTTGCCGCACAGTGAAGCGTTCCCGCAATGACGTCACTTCCGGCTTCCCCCAAAACCTCAAAATGAGTCGAAGGAATTTTCCCGCGATGTTCGAAATTATTGATATTTATCGGAACGGTATCGCTTTTTCTTTTTTAAACTGACGGTTCGAGATTACTCGTAGCCCACTATTTCATTGCACAACAGTTGTTGGGTTCGTGTCACAGGCTCTTTAAGGACTAAAAAACGATCTATTTGTCACTTTGCTGTTCGCAAATAATTTGGCGCTCCAGCTAACAGGAAGTCACTAAAGTGTCACAAAGTAATTTAGCCTATGGGTGGGTCAAAAATCTAATGGGTGCTGGCCATTGGCCTAATCACCTGTGTTGGCTTTATGTTTTTGCTCAAACATTTGTTTGTTTCACATTTGCATTGATGTAATCAATAATTTTTCAAATTTAATTTAATTAAAAAAAAAAAATCGAAAAAAAATAAAAAAACATATTTCTTGGGGGTGCTTAGGGGGTGCTTTGGCAATCCTGGGGGGTGCTTCAGCACCCCACTAGCTCCCCCCTGGCGCCGCCCCTGCTTACAGCCAATCTACTCTGAAAATCAAAACCTTGTTAGCAGTTAGCTACCTGCTAAATTGGTATTAGCATTGAAATTACAGTAAAGCAACTCTAATGAAGCTCAGCGCAAGTTCAGGCAGGAAGACCTATCACTTCGTATTGCTTGTCATGGCAATACTCGCTCCCTTCACTAATTCATAGGGAGCGCCACTCCTCAAGCTTACCTATCACTTCCCTCCATCCGATAATAAACATGTATTCCATACATCACGTCTCTCCTGATTGAACTAAGAAACAACCAACTGTTTTGCGTTGACAACCCAAGTAACATTGAGCTGCTAATCTCTTTCAACATAAAAAAAGCTGTGTACATTTCTGACATCAGTTAGCTTTTCAGATCATCATAGACGTGAAGCTATACGCAAAGTGCCTTGTGCAGCTAACACAGAGTGCATTCTCGTAGCGATTGCTACAACTGCACCGCGTTTGTTAGGAAAGTAGCTTTATGAAATGTATCAATGTTCTAAAATGTGTGTCTTACCTCAATATTTAAAAAACAGAGTGATTGGCGGACAGCATGCAAAACAATTATTGAGTTTCACTTTAAGTGAAAAATGAAAGGATCTAGAGGATAAATAACATTAGCATCTTCCCCTAGGCCAGGGGTCGGCAACCCGCAGCCCACGGGCCGCATGCGGCCCTTTAAGCCCTCTGCTCTGGCTCCCTTGAGCTTTGACAAAAATAAGAAGGAAATAAAATAAAAATATTTGTAGGACTATTTATATTTTGTTGCATGGTTGAAAATGTTTCGTATCTTGTATTTTGAGGTGATACTGTGACACATAAATAAAAAACAAAACGGTTTTAATTAGGTCAACTAAAATATGCGTCACATCCTGCTACGGTCCCGCGCGAGCGCCTTTTCTTGGAGGCGAATAACCTGACCACCGGCTCGATGAGCGAACTATGGATAAATAAAAGAACAGTACCGGAGGAACACAGGATTTAATTCTGTGTGGACAGAGTTATATGCTTTCACAGCAAACGATGCTGGTTTACCGGTATGTTTGATATGTAGAGAGAAGTTGTCAAAGGTGCTGCACTAAAGCCTTTACGTATCGAGGAACAACGGGAACAACAACACGGAGAGGAAGACAGCTGACGATCTTCAGTCATAATTCAATGGGGTATGTAATTTATTTCAGAAAACACTTTTTGTTATATTCCATGGAATGCTCTTAACATCCCGATAGCAATGAATATATTAAATGCTTTGACAATAAATACATACAAAAATTAATCTCTGGAAGCCGTAGCGCTGTAAAAAGCACGACCAATCATCTGAGCCGGCCCGGCTAAAATAACTGGATGGCCTACCTGCCTGTCAGCCTGTCAGCTTTCCATCTGTGCACAAATTTATCTCGTGCCCTCATTGGTCATGTGCGCGTTCGTGTGTGTTGGAGGAGGGGCTCTGTGAGGAAGTCTGAAGGAAGAGGCATATTTTTTCCGGTTGTGTATTTTCAAATTCTAGCGCACTCGAGCTGGTTTCTCCATTCTTATCTATGATTCTTACCTACTCTACCTTTAACTATTTTTAGGATGCAGCTATATGTTTTATTTATTTCAAAGTGGGCCCATTTTAATAATATTTTTTTTCCTTCAAATGTGCAGAGGACTCCCCAAGTGCTGTGTTTAATTTATTTTAAAGTAAGCCTGTGTATTATTTGTAATTCTCCTTATAGGAGTTCTTTGTTTCTTATTAGAGGTTAACAGTTTTATATAATGTAATAAATAGCCTAATAAATGAACTCTATTAGCTATCAAGCTATGAAATATGTTTTGCGGCTCCAGACAAACATTTTTGGGGGAAAAAGCAGCAAAATGGCTCTTTTGGTCAAAAAGGTTGCAGACCCCTGCCCTAGGCCTAGTACAATTCAGCCCAAAACATTGAACATGCTAGCTGGCACTTACAGCTAGCCTCTGAATACTGTATCAAAACCTTGTTAGCAGTTAGTGCTACCACTATGCTAAATTGGTATTAGCATTGCATTTAAAGTCAAGCAACTCTACTAACAAAGAACCAAATGTTGTCCTTTTAGACGTCTAATAATATCCAACTATTCAAGTCCATCATATTGAAAGAATAGGCCTTCACCAAAGCATGTTGACGAAGCTAGTAATACAGCGAAAGATCTTTTACAATCAAAGTCATTTAGCTTAAATATGTATTGTGATAATGTTCCACACAGCTAGTTGGTTACAACAATAATGTCACAGGGATTTCAGGCAGAAGGTAGTTGAAGGTTAAGTACCTACATTCACTTGTTAATCCATTTGCTATAGCAAATGTAGGTACAACGGCCTTGTGGAACAACAAAGATTTATTTTCTGTTTGTTTAAAAAAATAATCTCAGTAATACATCTTTGTCTATCACACTTTGCTTCTGTAGATCTCCCATCTGACTTGATTGTGAGCTTGTGTTTTCAATAAGTTAATTGAGCATGTTTTATGAGACTGAACAGTCTCATAGGGTATTGGACTCTCTTAAAACCAAGGTAGGTGCAGAATAGGTTTCTCAAAAATAAAGCAATCAGGAAGGCAGTAGCCTACTATGCATGACTAAAAATGATAGTAAACTACATTGATTAATACCTACTTAAGTTGTACCTGGGACAGGGCACCAAAGTACAGATGGGATATTCCTGATCATAATCAACTTTATATAAATGTGCACCAGCATTAGTTATTAGTACACTATTCTCAATTTAAAAGAGTAAATGGACTACGAGGTGTTATGCGCCACGTGTAACGGAGTTAAAAATGTGTATAAATAAATATTACTAATTATATATATATATATATATATATATATATATATCATTAAATATAAACCCCTGCTCTCTCGGCAAAGCTCCACAAAGATGCAGACGCATACCCAAGCATAAATCAGGCTTTAGGTGTTGAAAGCTAATCATGAGATGGCTGCCTTGGAAGCTAAGGAATAAAGATAGGGCTCTGGAGAATGTTTAAAATTACATTTGTCCTGTTTTATTTGTTCTTATTTTCTTATTTTTTGAGTTATGGATGATGCAGAGGGTGATCTTGTAGCTGGCTTCATTAGTTCTGTGCTGCCAAACTCAAGTACAAACGAGCTGGTGTTGGAGGCTCTTCAATAAATGGGAGTGGACACCCTGGAAGACCTGAAATATCTAATCGAGGCAGATCTCAAAAACGTCATGAGGCCAATCGACGCTAGAAAACTGATTGCCAGTGTTAAAGCTTTATGTAATTATACTTATTTGTGAGTTGTAAAAACGATGTTTCCTTTTAATGTTGAAAATAAAAGCACAACATCCTCACTCCATTTGAGATCATCCGAATTGTAATATTGTGGTCTTGCAAAACAAGCTTTGTAATGAGAAAACATGATAGCAGGCCTAATTCCTATTTTGTGTCTTTTATCCAGCTGAAAACGATGCCAGTGGGATTCCTGACCCGCCTCCCAGAGCTGAGCCAGAAACACCTATGGCCACACCAAGAAGAATAATGAGAAGTGAAAAGCCACACAGAGACTATTCACCCGCAAGTATGTGTGAGAAAATATAAATGACTTTATAAAAATGGTATACAGGAAAAAATACATTTCATAGTCCTACAGGAAAAAAAACATCTGCGTGTGTATTGAAGAAGTTGATCAGATGATTGATCGCGGAGGCGACATAACCAGCAGAATCACTGTCGGCTGATGGTCTAAAGTTATAACTCACTTCGACCAATGGAGTAACTTCATCACTCAGCAACGTTATCATTCTAGTCAGTCCCTCAGTCGAGGACTAACTCCCGCTTTGCTGCACTCCAACCAAAAAAAGGGAGGGGGAGGTCGTGCGGAGTGTCAGAGAAGAGAGGCAAACACACTGGCACAGCTTTACAGAGAAAACAGGTTATGCAACACAACATCAAACTATATCGATATACATGGTATTGTTTCATCTTATATCGATATACCTTAAACTAGGGATGCACAATATTGTTTTTTTCAAACCGATGCCGATAACTTCCTGCTTCTCAAGACCGATACCTGATAATAATATAATATAATATATAAATATATATATATATATATATATATATATATATTAAATGTACCTGTAGTTTTTTCCTCGTTTTAGCCCTGGGGTCGTCTCTGGCAAAATTCTTGCCTTTTTCAAAAGCCTCGTCGATAGGTAAAAGCCCCGGTGCCTTTGCAGCTGGCTTTGGATTCGCCGCTAGTTTAGCAGCGCAGGCGTCTTCGTACGCTTTTAACACACCATCGTAGCGATATCGATGTTTCAGGTGACTAATCAGGTTGGAAGTATTATAGCTCGTTGCCTTTTTCCCTCCTTGTGGAACTTCTGAATTGCATTTGTTAATACAAATAGCAAGCGAACTATCTAACTCTGAAACTTTGAAATAGTCCCATACTACCGACGACATGTTGGTTTACTGTCATGGCTTCATGGCCGCACACCATTTAGGTCACAGCCAGGCATGACTTAGGGAGCGCTGGATTTGTGAAAAACTCCCCTCTTCCTAAACCACTAATACCACAGTACTGGCAAAACGGGAGGAGCCGAGTGAAAAACAAGCGCCCCTCATCCCAATCCACCCACACCGCAGTATCTTTTTCTTTTTTTTTTACCCAAAAATATATTGTATATTATCGGGGCTATTAATACTTTTATTGGGTTTATCGGGATGACGTCATAATTCCTAATATCGGACCTACCTTAAACCAGTGGTCACCAACCTTTTTAAGCCCAAGATCACCGACCTCGGCCTAGGTGAAAGGCGAGATCTACCTATTGCAGAATTAGTGAAAAAGACGGCCCAGACAGTGCTTCCAATTTGAGCCCTTTTATATAGGCTAATTGCATCTGAATTACTGTTACAATGAAGGCTCCATAATCAGCTCACGGCATACATGCAGGGGTAAAGTGCAATTTTTGATGAGTGGGGGGCGGACCTCACCTCCTTTAGGGGGGTCCTTGCCTTCTCTAGGGGGGTCCTCACCTCCCCTGGGGGGGTCCTCACGTCCTCTAGGTCCACACCTCCTGTAGGGGGTCCGGGAGGATGCTCCCCTGGGAAGATTTGTTTTTAATATTGAAGTTGAAAGCATTAATCTGTTGCACTTTGAGAGCAACATGAAGAGATATGAAACAGAACTGTAAACAGATTTACTTTTTCTTTATAATAATAATAATAATAATAGATTTAATTTGTTTGCGCTTTTACAGGTGCTCAAAGCCGCTTTACAGATATAGTGAAGAGAAAAGAAAGGAACAACAAATAAATATATAGTTAAAGTTAAAGTAAAATAATACAAAAACAATCACACATTAAAAGCCAGATTGAAGAGGTGAGTTTTTGTAAGTTTTTTGAAGGTGGTGAGGTCAGTGCAGTCTCTGATGGGTTGTGGGAGTGAGTTCCAGAGGGAGGGGGCAGCGACGGAGAAGGCACTGTCCACCCAGGTCCGGTGATTGATGTGGGTGGGGATGGATAGGAGGTTGGCTTCTTCTTTATGGATATTTTACAAATCACTCCCCTTTTTAAACTGTATTCTTGTTTTACTGCCATATAGTATTTCATACCTGTTTTTCATTTATTCTCTTATTGTTTGTATAACTAAAATGATCATATGAAGGTGTGCCGCGGAAATAATCTTTTGAATAATTTGTGACAAAACCGTTCTAAACACTTTGAGAGTCCTTTAGCTCACCTGAGCCCCTCAGTCTGACAGGGGAGGACTCTCCTCCAGCTTGTTGTGGAAACAGCTCCTTATGTCCGTTAGTGCAGCTCGCTAACCAGATGCTAACATCACAGTCCCCGCTAGCACCTCTCTCTCCCTCTCTCTCTCTCCTCACCCTCTCTCTCTATCACACTAAATGCGCTATCGCCACACGCACACAGAGCCGAGCTTGAATGACACAAGCACACGTTTATTTCCATGCAACTCTCTGATTGGTCTGGTGTCTTGCCTCTGTTGCATTCACTGAACACGGGAAATTACAGTCCTGCCGTCCTCTCTTGTGTCATGATGAGTTTCACGTAAAGCACGGTTAATGTATTATATTACTGAGGTGTCTCAAATATACGTCAATAAAGTGGCACCTGCTAACGGGGTGGTGGATGATAGGTTTACATCTAAAAACGTATTTTTCAAACATTATTATTTTTATTTTATTTTTCTTTCTTTTGTTACTTTTTTTTTTAACGGTCCGCGATCTACCCGCACCGACCGGTTGGCGACCACTGCCTTAAACAGTAGATATATCGCCAAGCCCTACTGCTTCCCCACCTATTAAAAAACTGGTACCTGGTCGATGCCTGCTTTTACTTTATCTCCTCTCAAATATTTTCATTTTACCCATAGACCAGGTGTAGGCATCAAACCAGTTGCAAGATGAACTATTTAATTGAGCTCTGTGACCAGGTTTAATAGAGATTTTTAAACAATAGAGGTTTATGAGATGCATGACGAGAGCCACATCTAGTATAGCCAAAATATATCAAGAATGTTCTGTGCGTTGTAGAAATATTATGTTTAGCGCCCCGTCTACCTCAAGTGCCCCGTCTACCTCAAGTACCCCGTCTACCTCAACTCTGCATAGACGAACTCCATTGAACAATAACTGGCACTTCAATTTTGAGATCCCCTGGAGTAAAATGCCATTAGAGATAACAAGAAAGCTTGTAAACAACGAGCGGCCAACAGGATGTGAGAGGCGTGAGGTGATTCGCCTGATTGCAGGGGAGATCCTTACCATCTGCCCTATGCCAGGAAAAAAACACCTAAGTGAAATTGCCAGGGAGATGGTTTTAATGTATCCAATTTCATTCCGAGACTACATTGAAGACATAGTTGTAGGTACCGGTTATGACTCTCTAACCAAGCAGCTGCAGAGCAGAGTGGACAATTTAAAAAGGGGAAAAACCTCCCTTTACTTAAAAAGAAAGGCTACAAGCGCAAGTGAGGGTGAAGACCAACCTCCCAAGACAATGAGACTCGATACCTATGGGTGTATTAATTGGCAGCCACAGCGACCACCACCAGGTGAAACTGGGGAGACTCAAGAACAGTTAAAATTAGAATTAAAGAACATGCACATAACGAGGAGCAAGGACACCAAAAGGATTGAGGAGAAAATGGTGGCAACATTCTACACTCAGAGAAATGATATCATAAAGGGAATGGAAACCCCGGTTCTGCTAAGAGATTTGCCATATCTGTTTGAGATGTGCGGCATGAGGGCTCACTTCAAATAACTCACAGGTATGAATGTTGACAAAGAAGCTATGTCAAGCAAATGCAGAAGAGTTGTGTCATACCTCATGTCCCGTGAGAAGAAGAGCAAAATAGAGGACATCCTATCAGACATGGAAATAGCCAAAGCAAGGCATCTAGATGCTTCTTTTGAGGCATTTCAATGAAGACCAGGCCAAGATGTTCCTGAAAGTTGATGAAACTTGTCTGCCATCGGAAGTTGATGACCTGCCAAGCGCACCATGAATCGTTGTGTGTGGTATGATTGTTATTTATTCCCCCCGCCTTTTAATCCTTGTGCATGGCTACATTGGCTTGGAATATTTTTGTTTTTTTAAATGTTCCCATCATTTGGCTGTGTTAATACAAATGGCATACGTTTTGGTGAGGGTGTGAGTTATTATTATTTATTTTCAAATGTTGGAAGTTTAAAGCTCCTACAATAAGTCTACAATGAAGTGTATAGCCTAAATACAGGCACTCAGACCTGATGTTTTGAAGTGGGGTTGTATGAGGTACTTATCCATAATCAGTGTATTACGCCCATAGTAGATGATGGTCGGCATTCCCCCAGTTTGGAGATGCAGACAGGAATTACCGCACAGAAGCAAATCAATGTACTGGGGTGGATGGGGTCGGCAGCAAAACATATTTAAGACACATAAAAGAAAGGCTCACAACAAAAATCAGTTAAGTGTATGATATATTTAGAACATTTTGCTGGTTTACCTTGCCATGAGACAGCTATACTGTCTATGTTTCTTACAGAGAACCAAAGTCGCCATCTATGTTCAGTGTTTCCCCTAGGATGGAGTCATAGCAGCGGTACTAAGGCACTTGGGGCAAGCATAATGTGGGCGCGGAGCACGTGGAATTTTTTATTGCGTGCAAAGTGCGCCCCGCCAATTTGTTTCTATGTGTCAGCAAAAGAAAGGCTCTTGAGGCCTAGTACCAGGGCCGGTTCTAGTTAATTTGCTGCCCTAGGTGAGATTTGAGGCGATATTTTATGTGTAAAGAATAAATGAAAAATGTCTACAAAAGACAAATACACTGCAAAAACAGAAACTTATTGACATAGGTAATAGACGTAAAAATGTCTTCAAATGTATTCAGTATTGTATGAACATGTTTGAATTAGGGGGTGGACGTCACATCCTTTAGGGGGGTCCGGGGGTATGTCCCCCCGGCAGGGGCGGATCTAGATACATATTCATGGGGTGGCAAGAGGGTGGCAGGAGAATTTCAGGGGTGGCATCCCCTGGCAGAAGTATATGCTGATTTAATCGCAGTCATATCAATCAATGTTAACTTGGAAAGCCACAATATTGATATTTTAACTCAATAACATTAGGTGACATTATTGTGGCACATCAGTAAAGCCTTAAATATAAATATATAAGGTGGCACACGTAATTTTATGAATTTTAACTGAATGAGTTGGTTTAACTCTTAGACCAGCAGGGGTACCAAATATGCAGACTGCTGCAATAAGTACATTAATTAACTGTCTCATCGATGTGTGTCTGTATGAATATGATAATATTAACAATCATATTATTCCTATCAGCTGTCAATCACTGTTATGATTCACATATTCAGTGTTATTATTAAATAAACTATATATTTTGGAGAGTTAATGATGAATGTTCCTCAAGATGCTTGCTCCCCCTCCTTCAAATTTGAAAGACCAGTAATTACTATCATAATTCAAAAGAATCAAAGGAACAGTTCAGCGCCCCACAACTTCATTGCAAACAGTTACAACCTTGACTTTACATCAGAAAGAACAAACATTAAAGAAGTGACTAACTGCATCAGTTAGGGTTAAAAAAAAAAACGTGTATTCAGCTAAAACATACATCGCTGCAGTTATTATCCAGTGGAAAGCCTTTACCTACTGGCCTAGTTAAATCAAAGTGGTTACTTTCTTTTTGGCTGGGTAGTGAAGTTTTACACACCTTCTTATTTGACTTTCTCAGGACTTTAAACTGTTTTTTGGGGGCAGACCCCCACAAAGAAAAAACATATATTTACACATGTAAGGTCATCTTCTTAAACAGTTTATTATTCTCATCGACTCATCCGTGAGCAGAGCATCAAGTTGGCATGTCTATAACAGCTGAATGTGGCGATTACCATCTTGATCAGCAAAACGCCACACAAACTTATTAAGATTTGAAACTATGGTGCGTTTTGATTCAATGCTGAGTACAGTCAAACTTGACAGGCTCTTCTCTGTCATAGTAGACCGCAAACAGTTGCGGCGCCAGATTATTTGTGTTGGGTAATCTATGGTAGGGCTAACCCATACAGTGGTGGGGCTCAAGTCAGTATTTGCAATGTATTTACATACACGCTCGCCTTGACAGTGAAACGCCACGCGTGAGGTTTAGATTATTTCCCTGTCTTAATCCAAATTTAACTGTATGAAATAAAAAGGCACATTTGTCTTGTAGTAAATAAAAAGGGCTACCTGGAGCCAATCCTGCAATTTCCCCACAGGTGAAAGAGTTGAAAACCCAACCCCTGCAGGGGGGTCTGGGGGGATTCTTCCTCAGGAGATTTTTTGAAATACTAACATCAAATACACATTCTGGTGCTCTCTTAAGAAGAAAAATAAATAAATATATATTACTACACAACGTATTTAAAAAAATGAATGCCATTTTACTTTTTTGTTACTTTGTTCTGAAAGCTGAACCTGCTGCTCCTCACAGAGAGGAGAGGGAAGAGGCTGTGTGAATTACTTTACATTGTGGATAAGGGTGGATAGCCCCCATTGTTCTGTGTGTCAAAATGAAAGACAGCCCACACACCTATCAATCATCAAACCGTGGGGTCTTATAGTTGTACCGATGTATATAGAGATGTACTACAGCAACAGTACTCTCCGTCGGGACTTCCTGCAACAACACTACGCCGTTATCGTGATTCTGATTGGCCAGAAGATATTATCAAAGATGTTCTATTGAGAAGACGATCACTACATGACAAAAGTGTTCAAAACCGTTTCTAGTCTTCGGTATTTCCAGACAAGTGGCTACTGAAATCAATCTTACTAACTGCTGTCTGTGCAATTTACTCCGCGAGTTGGCAGACTTTATTTTGCTTACTTTAATATCATTGTTCATGGTGGGGCTAAGCCATTTATTGGTATGGCTGTAGCCTACCCCAGCCATACCCTGACCGCAAATACCTCATTCCTTCTGTCTACTTGTATCCGAAATGCTTCTCGTTTTGC
This sequence comes from Notothenia rossii, assembly GCF_949606895.1. NCBI lineage: Eukaryota > Metazoa > Chordata > Actinopteri > Perciformes > Nototheniidae > Notothenia > Notothenia rossii. The sequence continues at coordinate 39,712,523 of NC_136912.1, read as the reverse complement.
TTTTGGTTTACTGTCCTATAGTATACATTGGAATGATTTAAAACCTGTTTTTATTTATCCTAATAACTATAAAGCAGTGCCTTGGAAATATGTTTTTACATAATTTGTAGTCAAAACGTTTGAGACCCACTGAGATAACTTGGACTAATATTAACTATCTAAATACTCAGAGAGTCCTTAACCTCACTGAGCCTTTCAGTCTGACAGGAGAGCTCTCCTCCACCCTGGTTGTAGAAACATCTAGTGCTTATATCCGTTAGCGCAGCTAGCACCAGATTCTAATAGCACCGGTACCGGTGCGCCCTCTCCCTTGCTCGCTCTCTCGCTACCACGGTCGCACTTTGGCTGTGAGCTGCGGGCGCCTGATAAGCCAACATCCCCCACTTTCATCACTTACAGCGCCCACCGTACAGGGCAAATTAAACGTGTAACCGGGGTGAAAAGGGTGTTACATTTACTTAATTATGAATGTTGTTACATCAAGGCCGAACATTTGGATGAGCACCAACGGTCAAAAATGTTTTCCCTCCCAGAGCTACCAGCGCAGCGCCCCCAAGATCTGGCGCCCTAGGCGACCGACTGTGTCACCTATGCCAGTAACACAAATACTACAAATCCACATAACAAACAATAAAAAATGAAAAAGGGTTCGCCACTCATTATTATTTTAAGAAAAATGTTTTGGATACCTGGCTGGCGCCCCCTAGCAGCGACGCTGAGCCGCCACTATTTGTATATAGGGGAAACACTGATGTTCTCATCAAAGCCACCAGACAGAAAACAATAATTTTACCTCTCAGAACACTGGAGTTGCTTGTCTGCTGCTGCCTCAATCGCTTAGTTTGTTTGTGCTATTGTGTGACTTTGGTGAATCCGAACTTACCAAAGTCACACAATAACAAAAACATACTTACTTAAGGTTGCTTTGGCGAGAGTATAGATGCATACAACAGCTTCAATTCCCTGAAAAGGGCTGTCTTATGGCAAAGTAAACACACGAAAATATTCAAAATATAGCGTACGATATTTTTAGGAGGGCCTTTCTTTAAGGTGGCTACAATATGTTTTGCTGCTGACTCTGTCCAGAGCAGTACATTGCTTTGCTTCCATGTGGTTGCTCCTGTCTGCATCTCCAAACTCGGGGCATACCGAAATCATCTACTCTAGGTAAGACACTGACTATGGATAAGTACCTTATACAACCCCACTTTTAACACCCAAACTATCCCTTTAAGATGTGCCATCTTCTACTGTTAACATTAAGAAACACTTAAGAAAGAAAAGAAAGCTGCAGGAGCTCACAATTCTTTAAATACAATTGGCCATATGATCACCAGTACAAACAAATTTGAACAATCTGCACCAAATATTTTTTGCATTTATAATTTTTTTTACAGGGGGTTCTCCCCTGACAGCTGGACACTTCATGGTCGCCGTCGACCAGACCATCGTCAATGGCAGTGTCCCAAATGTTGTTGACGCCCTGACACTGATGTTTGCAGTATATTACTGCCTCAACATCAGCTATCCCACAGAACTGGGAGGTACCCTGGAGTTCTTGCAGAGGTAAGACTTGAATTGTAATTATTCTAACTCATTCCATCTTAAACCACAGAGTAGAGGATTCTGCACATTTCTGACACACGATAAGTGCTCCTGACAATCCAAGATAATCGAGATAAAAAAATTATTGCGCTGCATTCTGTTTCGCATTATGCTCTAGTTCCGTCTTGCGATGTAAATTCAGCGTACCCCTTTCCTTTGCAGTGGTGTGCTTTAGCTCCTCCCTAAAAGCCCAAACTCACTCTTAGCCAATCGGTGGTATGTTTAATTCAGCTCAATGAAAATGACAGAAAGAGGGCCCTTTGTCGACAACAAAAGAAAACCAATTATGTTATTTGGAAAAAGGAATTGTTTTCAAGGAGTCCTATTGAATAGGGATTCAGCTAGGACTGTATAGGGGAAGGTTTCACTCGGAGTGACTTACACTTTGGGGTGTCGGTAAGAACACACAAGATTCTTGGTAGCGGTTGATTTCCTTAACTTATTCATATCAACAGCACAGTAATACAGCCATGGAGCAGGTTTAGTGTATGTGTGTGGTCTATAGAGGCTTTGCGTGAGTGTCAGCACCTGATGACAACGGAATCTGACGAGGAAGAAGCAACTATTTCTTGCACCGAAATGGGATGGGCACCAAAACCCGGTATTATTGCAGTGAACAAACACATTAATACTTATTTTGGTTAACTAAAATGCTTTTACACCGCTCACTCTGCTGCTCACATGCACCTCATCCGCCCCAGTTACACAAACCTCTCAAGATGGCACTCGTAGCTACCACACTCAAATGACCTCAAGTATTTGTTCTGTTTACAGACCTGCTGCGATACTGTTCAGTGTGATAGTGATGCCAAGTGACGACTTTATATAACAGATAGACCCTCCAGAAAAACGCGGGCCAAAATCCTTAATTATGCGGGCTAAAATCATTGATTATGCGGGCTAAAATCCTTGATTATGCGATAAAAATGCGGGGTTTTTATGTGATTTTATGCGGGAAAATTGCGGGAAGTTGCGTAATATGCGGAAAGTTGCGAAATATACGGAAAGTTGCGAACAGTTGTGAAATATGCGGGAAGCGGAAAAAAGGTGATTATTCTCCCGCACCCTGTTACTAGGCTACTACTGAATGAAAGGGAGCACTTTTAAAGAGTTGCTATGATAAACAAGCATACTAGAAGCAAGCTACAACACCCACCCACACCCACACACCCACACCCACACCCCCACACCCACACCCACACCCCCACACACACACACACACACACACACACACACACACACACACACACACCCACCCACCCCCCCCCCCCCCTCCTCCTCCTCCTCATTCTGTTTTCATTTACTCGTTCGTTATCTGACCAGCTTCAATATTGTAGGCTACTCACCTCGTTTCTTGCAAGCCTCGAAAGGGTTTTGGAGGTTGAAGCCTCTGTGAGCGTGAGTTGTTTGGCTTTTTTGTCCGCAGCAGAAACCATTTTTGAATGTTTGAGCGAATCGAAGTGGGTATTCACAGTCGATTTCCTTTTATGCTCCAACACACAGTTGCACGGGGTACAGAACAGTTTCCCCCCACTTTCGTGCAAGACATTTGGGTACTGCTTTGCCCGGTCTTTAGCTGAAATGTTCGTGGGTAAATGTGATGGATTCGATTTGTTCATCTTGGTGTTTGAATTCCACACCTTCACACGACGGTGTTTGCCTTCTGTGATGCGCGGGCTGATGACGTTGCGTCATCATCATTACTCGTCAAGACGAGTTAACTTTTTTATTTTTTTTCTCAACTTTGTGTGGAAAAATGCGGGGATTATGCGGCCTTTTGATAAATATGCGGACTTTTAAAAATCTGCGGCATTTTGCTGATTATGCGGGAAATTCTGCGATCGCAGAATCGCGTTTTTCTGGAGGGTCTAAACAGAAGTCTTTTCAAACAAATACTTTAAATGTACAGATATGATCATAACAGTCAATTTAAGAGTAGTATTCAGTGGTTAATTTGAGCCGGATCCTGCCGGAACAGGATCCGGCACCTCTTCATTTTGGCCACCCTGTGTTCCGGCACCTATTTGGGCAGATCCGGTACCTCTCACAAAAAATAAAAAATAAAAATGGTTAAAATGAAATAAAATATGCAGATATTAATTTACAGAAAAAATCCCAAGAATTTTATGTCGTTTATTAAGATTAAGATTTGAAAGAGTCGGAGATCTGTGTTTACGCACTGAAAAGCTGGACCAACGGACAAACGTCTTTCACTTTTGAAATTCGCCACATGAGGAGCACGTCGCAGAGAGGAAGAAACGGTGATTCAATGCAAGCATGTCAAAAAGACAGTTACATTTACTGTCTTTCTTCAAAAAGAAGGAAGAGGTAATAGACACTTCAAAACGAGTCAGAAAAGCCTCCACAAGCAGCGACGAGGGCAGCTGCAGCGGTCATGTTGATGGTCAAAACCAGGAGGAGGTTAGCGCCGCAACAGCTAGCCAGCTAGCTAACCGACAGCTAGCCAAGCCCGGGCAGCGGGTCAGGTTCACCGCCAGCCGGAACAGGAGCCAGCTACCGTCAGCCAGGTGGACCACCAACAGCAACGGTTGGGTACCCTGGCATCAACTAGCCCGGTACAACAGCCGGAGCAAGAGGCGAGCGGAACCGCGACATCAGCTGGCTTACAGCAGGAAGATTCAGTAGGAGAGGAGAGCGCATTGAGCGTAGAAGAGTGTGGGACGTCCAGCGACAGGTCAGTTTTTTCTAACTGTGGCCAAGAACTTGGAGGACCGTATGTTATCTTAAGGAGGACGGATGCCAGATAAAACTGGATATAACAAGTTCATTGAGGAGTTGAAGGTGCTTAACCGACAATACTGGCCCGAGGACGCAGGTGCGCTGTATGGAGAGACTGAGGTCGAGTCACTGTGTCAGCGCTTCAACATTGCCAACCCGCGCGCAGTCATACGGGCCTACAGAACGTACAGAGACTCAGATGGTAAAGACACCCCCGATGAGCTGATGGAGTTACTTGTTGCTGTCAACAGCATTCCCATTGCAAGTGCTGAATGTGAGCGCGGATTTTCTCAAATGAACTTGATTTGCACTCCCAACCGTAGCTCTTTGCTCACATCCACCATGTCATCTTTACTCTTCCTAAATCTTGTTGGACCCCCCCTGGCTAAATTCAATCCAGTCCCGTACGTGAGGTCCTGGGTGGCCAAAGGACACAGAACTGCCACAGACACACGCAGTAAAAGCAGAAAAAAAGAGATAGAGGACAATCCGGACATGCTCGTGATGTGACTTTCTATTAATAGGCCGCCGTGCCAATCTTTGAATAGGCCTAATAAATATTTTTTTTTACACGTTAAACCTGTTGAGAAATTAATTGCTGGCTGTATACTGAAGTCCCACCTGTGGTGATGTGGGCATTTGCCTATGTTGTGCGTACTAGCCTAAAAAATTATAAATTATCGTCATAACATTTATACCATAGATACTATTTGAAATTGAGGCTTGTAAGTCCCACAGCGTTGCAAGTGGACATTTTCATGTTGTTTTCAGCACCTTTTCTGTATACGTTCCGGGACCTGTACGCGTCTCGTCATCCCTGAGCTGTCATATGTACTTTGCGTTCCGGCACCTTATGATTTACAAATTAAGCACTGGTAGTATTGCCCTTTGACTTCAAGCTGTATAAGTGTGAAGACAATTAATGGCCGTATCATCCACAGAATCTGTAATTATAAAAACTATTGTTTGTAGCACTACATTTAAGTGTACTTCTGTCTTAACAGGTGCCTTTTCAAAATCGATCCGGACAACGGGACTAAAATGGAGAGGAAAGCTTCAAAGAAACAGCAGTCAGTCAATCCGAAGTTGCTTTCATTGATCACCAACATCGCTGAATTTGAATGGAGAGAGTAAAATCGCACACACATAGTCACATACATAACTGTTAAGAGAGTTTAGTGTTTATAATGTTATCTTTGGCACAAAATGTTGGCTAATGTTTAAGGTTTCTTTGCCGGTCTATTCTGCTTTATTATTATTGTGTTTATGTGTATGGATGTATGTGTGTATATGTATGGGTTATATATATATATATAGAAAGTATTGTAATAACTAGTATGTTTTGTGTTCTTAATTATGTTACGGCATTGCAAATAAAAAGAAATTATAAAAAAGAATGCTGGTGGTGTCATTTTTTATTTATATTGTCAAATATTTTCAACATGTTGCCAAAGGCATAACGTTTTAATGATATTGCATACATTTCTTTGCTGCATCATTTCACAGATTTTAAAGTATTATGCAGCCAAATATCATCATACTTCAGGAGTTCTTTTTTCCAATTTATATTTTTAAATACAAGATTGACACAATGTAAAAGTACAGTAAACCTACATTTAAAGAAAGTAAATGCATTTATTTTGACAGTTTATAAATGTATTTGAATACAGATTTTTTCTGCAAAACATCTGACAGTTAATGTAAACTTAAGCATTTACGAAAATAAAATTACATGTTTTCTTTGTATTTTACATGTAAATGATCTTTGATTTACAGTAATATTTTTAAAGACCAACAGTAATCTTCTGTCTTTAAGCTTTTATTATCATTTAAAAACATATTTATTCTGTTGTTTTAGAGGTAAAGGACTCTATTCTAACAATTAATATATGTTAAAAGAAATATATTTCATGGAATTATAAGAAGATTTCTTGTGAAATTACAGATTTTTTTGGCAAAGAATGAGATAATTAATGTAAACTAACGCTTTTGCAAAGTAAAATGACGTTATTTTCCTTGTGTTTTACTTGTAAATGGTCTTAGATATACGGTACTTTTTTGTAATAATAAAAGTAATTTTCTGTATTTTAGCTTTTCTTTATTATTTTTAAAAGATAATTATTCTGTTTTCTAGAGGTTTATGACTATATTCTAACAAATAATATATGTTAAAAGAAAGATATTTAATGTAAAATTACAGTAATAAAGGCTACTTGTGGTAAGGTAAGTTACTGTTTTTTTACATGTTATCTCCGTATTTTATTTTACAGTTTTTTCCTTTTTTTAACGGACATTTTATCGTTTTTTTACAAAACATTTTTTTACAGTGTAGCCACATCTGACTGTTGGATTCCAAGGCCCACCCAGGCCAGTGTGGATATATAATCCCTCCACCTGGTCCTGGGTCTGCCCCTCCATCTCCTTCCAGCTGACCTAAACTAGCTTCTTTCTATGCAAAGGAGCAACAGCTCTATCCAGAGTCCCTCCCGGATGACTGAACTTCTCACCTTTATTCCTAGGGAGATGATAGTCCCCCTCCTGAGAAAACCCATTTTGACAGCTTGTATTCACAATCTTGTTCTTTTGGTCATGACCCACCCTCAATTACCGATAGGTGAGGGTAGGAATGAAGATGGACCTTCTGGCTCAGCTCTCTCTTCATCACGCGTTAAAGTTCCCGCTACTCTGATTATCCGGCCCATCTCACTGTCCCATCACTCAAGAACCTGAGACACTTGAAGTCCTTCACTTCAGTTGGCTGTCACAATGGCTCATTGATTTTAAACAGATAAGAGTCTTTGATTTCAGCAATTAAAAGCATTTTTGCCAACAAAAAAGATGATTGTCATAATACATCTAAGACTGTTCTTTTTCCAGAAGTGAATGCAACACAACATGTGTTTAATGGTCTATGTGACTGAATTTGACAGAGTAAGCCACGTATGCCGAACTAACCAGAAAGTCGCCATCTTTCAACATTGTTTTTTTCATCTCACTTTTGTGTGGCTTGTCCAAGTTTGGTTAAAGTGTAGGATGTGCTCGCTGCTGCCCCTAATGGCTGATTGCAGCTTAGTTAATAAATACTAAAAGGAACCAACAAGACCTTCTGAAGAAAGACAAAAAGATCAATAAATTGGTATGAGATGTATTGATGGAGATTAAGTGCTGCAGAAATCTAAACTACATCAAAACATTCCGAAAAGTATCACTTTTTTCTGTACATTTCTCTTACTTTCTTTAGCGGGATCTCTGGGTCCAGTCCACTATACATATAATTTCTGTGAGTCATTAATAATCTATTAATATTGATGCACTTTATTTAAATGAGGGGGTTAACACTCAGCGGACCTCATTAAGACTTGATGGGGTCAAACTCGCCCTGCAGTCCCCCCCACAGTGTGCCTGATTACACTTTTAATATACTGTTCCATTAAGTGGGATTTCTTTCTCACGTAGGCTATTGTCTGAAAATATATGCTTTAATTGTTAATGATACTTTCAAGAAGGTTGTCTGATTTTGTTAGCATGCATGTGAAAATGGTTAGTTAGTTTCCCAAACAAAGAAAGACAAAGATAACTCAATAACCTTTACTATGCAATAAGGAAAATATCCAACTGTTATTTTGGATGGAAATGACAAAGTCGAGGGATAGCCAAAACGTCCCCTAATTAAATATTTGAAAATTGTTTAAAAAGGTATCATATATTTAAACATTATCCATGTATAAATGAACCACAGGTAGGGACACAAATGTTGGATGACTGAACAAAGAATGTGTGTAGGAAAGGCAGATAAATAATCACATAACAATAGCATATTTTTCTGATCTCTGAGTCATGGTAGTGCATATAAATAAAGACTTAATGCTTACTTTTTTAACGACTGAAATGGGTTTTCCTATCCTATTTCCGATGTAAGCCGCATCAATATATTCACGCACCATGATCTCATAAATAGAAATGATATTGGCGTGTATATGTTTGAGAGAAATACATAGGGATTTACAATAACCTCCAATATAGTGCAAGCCAAAATGTATTATTTCGACATTCAACTTAGAGCTCGAACGTGGTGACTTAAAAATAAAATTAACGGTCACAGTCATGATCCAGACATAACCTTTGATACTGGAAAAGTGACAGGTGAGAGAGACAAAAACTCCATAGTTAGTTACATGCATTGTTAGGATATAATTGCAAAAAAATAAAGAGAAGGAGAAGTAGGAGAAGAGAGGTCAAAGTCACCGGATTGTCTAAGCCTTCGTGTGACTGGTTCAAGGTAAGCCTGAGCCAGCCCTAATAAGCTTTATCAAAAACCACCCCTGTTTCGGTATAACATCTTCCCTCAGAGCAGTAGGGATCCGGTAGCATATATGTGTGAGCCGTTAGCTGGAATAAAAACAGCCAGCAGGAACTGTGGCATATTTCGAAAAAAAGACTGCTCAATACTGTCGAATCACTAACTCCTTTTATCTACCTGCCTCTCGCTCTGTAACCCTCCCACTGCAAGGAGCTGAGGCACATTCTGGTTTCGACTGAGAGATTCCAGAGGCAGCAGAGCAGCTCCAGCTGTGCCACAGTAGCATCAGAGGGAGGAACAAAAAGCTCAAGGTCTTCACTGACTTTCATCTCTCTCTGTGCCCTCTGTTTTATCACCGCCTCCACCCCACTACTGTTTTCTCCAGTCAAAGCATCTCTCACACTCTGTCACACAAACCTTTATCTTTATTTCTCTTGTAGTCCTGCATGTTTTCCACTTCTCTCTTAATCTATTCTTCATTCTGTTCAACTTCTTCCCCCTGTTTCCATCTCTCCGTCTCTTGCTCACTTCGTGTTTTTTCAGTATTTTAGTATTTCTGACCACTGACAGAAATTGTACTTGTGGTTCAGCAGAGTCTGTGCATGTTAAGGTAGAAGTATTTTCCAATTTGGCTGTCCTCATAGTACCGTCGCCACCATATCCAGCGGCCATGTTTCTCCATCGCCTATCCTTTCCATAAATGATTTCTCCCTTACACACTGGTTGCGAGTTTGTCAAATGAAAAAGTATCCCCCAAACATCATCCCCGCAATCACCTAATTAATACTTCAGCCCAAAATAATTACGTTGGCTACATTTGAAATTTGAAAAACGCTCCCTCCGGTTTTATTCTTTATTTTTCATTACTTTTTGAAACTTCATTTAGACATCATAAAAAACATTTGGATGAATACTCGCAAAACAATTCAAACAGTCATTAGCCTTTTTCTCCCTCTGTGACGCTGCAGGTGATCTCAAATAGGTCATTAGAGACCTCAATGTGGAAAAAATGAGTCATACTACGTTCTAAGGCAGTGGGTCTCAACTGGTCAGGCCTCGGGACCCACTTTTTCCTTTGCAAATAAATCGCGAAATTTTGAACCACTGAAATCTATTCAACAAGAAATCGTGCTGTAATATATATGTACGCCTTTCAGCATTCAGAGGCTACTGACACGGGGGGGGGGTTTAGTCTGTCAACGGTAGTAAACGGCTTGTGCGTTTTTGTTTTTGGTAATGGTGTCAGAGAAGAAAGACTGTCGTGCAATTTTCAATTCCAAATTATGAAGGCCAAGTCTTTCTTTATAGATTTCAAAGTGCACCTGGAGATTGGTTTTTCGCCACCTACGTTCAGCTTTTCGACACTCTTTTTTTTCTGTTTTCACGGTGATGGCCTTTCTCCATGGACATATTTTCTTGCCAGTCACTTCCTTCACCTTAGTTGGAACAATGGCATCTATAACATTTAACATTTTTGAATTAAAATGACCTACTAGATCATTTACTGAGATGTTAGCAGGGCAAGTTTGGAAGAAAAATTCTGAGTAAACATTTCCCTAGTATTTTCAGTTAAATATCGCTTTGTGGTTACCTCTTTTTGAACATTTTTTGTGAACAAAAATAGAGCTCTCAAAGAAAACACAGGAATGATCAGAGAGTGCAACATCAGTCACCACAACCTTAGAGATATTCAGACCCTTTGAGATAATTAAGTCCAGAGTGTGCCCCTTATTGTGCGTGGGCTCCGTCACATGCTGAGTCAGTCCATAGTTACCAAGAACACAAAACAGTTCGTTAGCCCCTCTGTCCTGGGGGTTGTCAACATGGATATTATAAAATCACCAACAATGACTAGAGGGTCAAAGTCAATACACACGAGACAGCAGTTCAGTAAAGTCATCAACAAAGTTTGCACAGTATTTGGGTGGTCTATAGATATTTAGGTACATAGCCGTGGGAACATGTTTCAAATGGGGGGTGCTGTGGGGATAACACCAGGGCTGGTTCTGACCGATTTTAGCTGGCAATGAAAAACCTCTACAAAAGACCAATACACTACAAAAAGAGAAACATACTGACATGGTGGACAGCTTATATAAAAAGGCTTCAAATGTATTTAGTATTATAACATGTTTTAATTGGGGGGTGGACTCCACATACTCTAGGGGGGTCCGGGGGTGCCCCCCCGAGAAGATGTTTTTAACATTTTAAAGTAAAATGCTTCAATCTGGTGCACTTTGAGCGCCCAATTACTACAGACTGATCTAGGGGGTACAACTCTAAACACCCATATGAGAAAAATCGGTTTGCATTTTATTAATCAAATAAGTATGTGAACATAACCAATAACCTACCATAGCCAATAACAAATAAATGTAACTTATTTTATTTTTGTTGGTCATTCATATCTTATTTTAACAGTTAACATTTATTTATTTATGCATATTTTTAAATCTCTCCAGTTTTAAATGATATTTTTGGTTTACTGTCCTATAGTATACATTGGAATGCTTTCAAACCTGCTTTAATTTATCCTAATAATTATAAAGGTGTGCCTTGGAAAGATTTTTTTACATAAATTGTGATCAATACGTTTGAGATTCACTGAGATAATTTAGACTAAGGTGAACTATCTAAACCCTCAGATTCCTTTACCTCACTGAGCCTCTCAGTCTGACAGGACAGAACTCTCCCTCCACATTATTGTAGAAACAGTTTCTTATATCCGTTAGCGCAACAGAAGCTAACAACAATCCCCGCCGGTACCGGTGCCCCTCTCTCTATCTCTCTCACTTTGGCTGTGAGCTGCGGGCGCCTGATAAGCCAACATCCCCCACTTTCATCACTACAGCGCCCATCGTACAGGGCAAATGGAAAATGTAACCACGGTGAAAAGGGTGTTATCTTTACTTAATTATGAATGTTGTTACATCAAGGCTGGAAATTCGTTTTGTTTGTATTATATTTGTATTATATCTTGTAGAAGTGCAGATCCCCTGTCCTCCACCAGGGGGTGCTGCAGCACCCTCAGCACCCCTACTTCCCACGGCCCTGTTTAGGTACAACTTAAGGGCCACATATTCAAAAGAAGCAAAGTCTTCCTGCATTGAATGGAATCATTGAATAAAATAGCAACTCCACCCCCTTTCTTATGCATTCTTTCCTGACTCATAAAACTAATGTTGGGAGGGGTTGATCCGATAAGAACAGCTGCACTGTTATTTTGTTCAATCCAAGTTTACGTTAAAAACATAAAATCGAGATTGTTCTCAGTGATAAAATCATTGATTAACCTGTTTAGCCCTGAGCCTGTTTTTCAGGTCTCAGGCTCGAAAATGACATTCCCAGAACAAATGACCATATCTTCCCTTCTAAAAGGGTTAAATTAATAATATTTTTTCTCAAAGTAATGATAAACCTGTGAGTTGGATGTAGAAAAGTCAGAATCAATATAGATGTTTGTTATTTTAAAGAAAATTCAGATTGAACATAGTAAAAAACTGTAAATTATAGTGTCCGTCCAAAGATAATGTTTTACTTATAGTGAAAACTACCCTTGGATGATGGTAAGGTAAACTAAAAGCTTTAGGGATCCAAAGTACAACATATAATAAGTACCCTGTATCAAGATTGATGTAAAACAAGTGACATTTGACCTTTTTAGAGAGGTTTAGAAAAAAAAACTCCACCTCTGAGGTGATTTGGGTGGAAATGGGGGTTTTACCGTTTCTCTGGAACCCATTGGTTGATTTTGGTGATTGACATCTCTTTCTGACCGTTAGAGCCAATATAATCGAAGGGGAATCTCCCCACTCACACACATGTTACAAATAAAAGGTGGGGGCTTCGCGCATGCAGTTTTGCATCAGAGCAAACCTATACTAGCTCTGACATCTGGAAACGGAAAAGCAGTTTTATTGCTTATGGATTATCATAAATCATTTCAAAGGGACACAGACACATTGGATTAACCTATGGATTAATTTCAGCAGCGTTTGTATCGTTTTAATGCCATTAAAGACCACTTTTGACCAGACTACGACACAGGTAAACCATGTTAGTGTTTTTAGCTACCTAGCGCCACATGTTTTGATGTCTGTTTTTGTTTATAAAGTCGCAAGTTCGTATCATTGAGTGATAATGTATGTACCCATCGATTATGTGTCATCTCACAATGTGAAACGATGTTTTGGATGTTCAGAAAAGATAAATAATAAGGTTTTGTGAGTGAATTTCGGAAGATGAATTTCGGTGCAGTAATCTGTTAGCATTTTTCTCTCGTTGCTAATTCAGAGGCTCAGCGTTAGCATTGTGGGGGATTTTTTTTTTTTTTAAATGATCAGTTAGATGAGGTTCTTCCCGTTACATGGATATAAAACATTCATAGTTTATTAAATGAACATGCCCTCAGACACTGTTTCCTGCAAGATGTTGCGGGAGTGCCCCGGTACCCTATACCAGTTTTGTCCTTTACTTCCAAAAACTCCAAAAAACACTCTAACGGTACGTCTACACTACAGGCATCAAAAAATGCTTTCAACGCTTCGCCCATTCACTTGAATGGGGTGACGTAGAAGATTTGTAATATTCGCCGAACTGCATTGTGGGGAGCATGGCATGGCTTTGCAAGCATCACGGGCATCTATCGGCATCAAAAGTTGAACAATGTTCAACTTTTGAGGCTCGATGCTTGGCATCAGCCAATCAAATCCCGTTTATGCAAATCCCGCCAGTGCAAGCGCAGCCAATCAAACCGCGTGCAAGCTGGGAGAGCCAGACCGCAGTTCATTTCCTCATATTCCAAACGAGATATTACGGTAGCGAATCACCCGGTTCTTTACGACCGGAACTATTTACCGGGATACAAACCGGAGGAACCAGGCATGGAGGGAGGTGGCAAAGACAGTGGGTGAAACTGACAGTTTTTTCGCCTGTTTGGAGAGTTTATATCCAGTTTACTTCGTTTTAACATTGCTATTGCTTCGTATGTCGGGGGCGGGAGATTCATGTGATTGGTTGCTCGCAAAAAATTGCCAAGCTTCAGACACGCCCAGCTTCAAGATTTTTTGATGCCTGTAGTGTAGACGGGCCGTAACTGTGAGGTCAGGCATAATGTAGACCCTCTGCGATCGCAGAATTTAACGCATAATCAGCAAAATGGCGCAGATTTTTAAAAGGCCGCATATTTATCAAAAGGCCGCATAATCCCCGCATTTTTCCACACAAATTTGAAAAAAAAAAAGTTAACTCGTTTTGACGTGACGTCATCAGCTCGCGCACCACAGAATGTTTTCTCTCACACGATAGAGAAAACACCAAGATGAAAATATCTAATCCATCTCATTTACCAATGAACATTTCTACTAAAGACTGGGCAAAAAGTGGGGGGAAACTATTCTGCACCCCGTGCAACTGTGTGTTGGAGCATAAGAGAAAATCGACGGTGACGACCCACTTTGATTAGTTCAAACATTCGAAAATGCTTTCTGCTGCTGCGGACAAGAAAGCCAAACAACTGACGTTCACCTAGGCATCAACCTCCAAAACCCTTTCGAGGGCTACAAGAAACGAGGTGAGTAGCCTACAAGATTGAAGCTGGTCAGATAACGAACGAGTAAATGAAAACAGAATGAGGCGGAGAAGTGTCTGTGTGTGTGTGTGTGTGTGTGTGTGAGATTAAAATAGCCCAATTGCTTTTACAATAAATAAACATTGAATGTGTTTAATTGAATAGTAAAGGGGTTTAACGTTAGTGGCAGGTTGTGTGTGAGAGAGAATAAATAAGAAAGCCCAATATTTTAAAAAAAATCTATGATTTTTTTCCCGCATATTTAGCATATTTCGCAACTTTCCGCATATTTCACAACTTCCCGCAATTTCCCCGCATAAAATCACATAAAAACCCTGCATGTTTAATCGCATAATCAAGGATTTTAGCCCGCATAATCAAGGAATTTAGCCCGCGTTTTTCTGGAGGGTCTAATAATGTATCGCAGCACAATCACCATTTGCGATTTACAGGAGACATCGGTTGTCTCGTCGGCCTGAACGGCAACAAATGATGTGTTGTCCACTTGCTTGGCTATTTCCTCCCTGTACACTTCATACATGCAGCCTGAGAGTTCATTCTGTATGGTGCTTGATGTCCCTTTAAAAACGGGCTGAGCTTCGTAGTGCCGTCGAAGCCTGGAATCGCCCTCACACATTGTCTCGAAAATTTACCCGAATATCCCTGGATTCAGAGAGTCCGCCGACTCGTTGTGGCCCTGCAGTGCTGTCTCACATTTCCCACACAGTTTAATACAGGTGATGATCCAATGCAGCACATACCTGTTTTCTTCCACCTTCCTATTATGATCATCAATGCCGCGTCTGTAGGCGCTGTCAATCTGAGCTGCAACATTCACCCTTCCCAGTAATCCCAATTTTACGGCATTTTCCAAGTGAGTGTTGCTGCTCTCATGCTTCATTGTCCTCTCCGAAAGATGCTTTAAGTCCTTGTAACCTGTCCTCGACCAAGTACCTTGATCTTCACCAAAAATCAGGCAAGGAAAGCAAAAGAGGGAATTCTTCTGGATGCTCGCCGTTAGCTATTTCTTTTTAGCAAACCACTCAGCATTAAACCCGCGTTTAACTTTGCCCGCAGTCTGGACCATTTGGAAATCCGGTAGATGGTGGGCACCGAGGTGCTTTACCTCCAGTTTCTCTCCGAGACTAAGTGTCTCAAATGTGTGCTCCAGTAAATGGTCAACTTCATTCATTTTCTTTCAGTTTTTTACTTCTTTTAATCGCTGGTGATGTTAGCTATATGCTCTCTCGTCTCCTCTTCACATTACACGTGACGTTTCACAGCACTGCACACGTGACGTACTTACAGCCAATCAATTCTGAATGATGTGAGATGACGTATGGTGGGGATGCAGTGTTTCCCACAGATCTGAAATATACTTGGGCGGGTGGTGGCAGTGTGAGTTTTAACAACATGTTTATTTATTGACTTTTCATTCCTGTATAATCATTTTGCACAAAGATGACACTGTTTGTCAGAGCACTTCCTCCTTCTGGGTTTCATGAAGAACAGCTCCAACGCCTGTGTGTATGGGAACACCTCTGGTGCTGGTCCATTGTTTCCCACAGATCTGAAATATACTTGGGGGGGGAGGGGGTGTTGAGGTGACGTGCAACAACATTAACATTAACCTTTCTGTTGGTCGCTTGTTAGCAGACCCTTCACGCGATGGCAGAGCGAACAGGTACAGACAGGGCCCATAATGATAGCCCTATAGTTTAAATCTACTACCCACACATAAACATATGGAAATGGGTTACTATTTTTTTTTTAAATGTATTTGGGAACCTATCCATGTGATTTTAAGCGGGGGTCGACCTCAAATCCTCTAGGGTAGTCCGGGGGCATGCTCCCCCGCTAAGATTATTATTATTTTTTTTGGAGTTAAATGCATCAATCTGGTGCATTTTGAGGGGAAAATAAAGAGACTAGATCTATGAAAACACCTATATTAAACAGAATTGTATACATTTCCATAATCATAAAATCATGGCCATAACCAATAACATACCGTTTCCAATATGAAAAAAACACTGAAACTTGTTTATTAATTTATTTTTGGTTCATTTATAGTTATGAGTGTGTCTTTGCTCCTGAATCAGCCTCTCCTGTCTCTCTCCTCTCCTCCCTGCTCCTCTTTGAGGCAGCAGCAAAGACTAGTTTTAGCTCTCAACAAGTTTTAAAAGTGTATCTTACCTTTTTTCACCAAGTTAACTTTTTATTTATTTATTCATGCATATTTTACTAATCACATTACATTTCATTGAGCTGACGCTTTTATCCAAAGCGACTTATAATGACCGATTACAGGGACATTCTCCCTGGAGTCACTAAGGGCTAAGTGCCTTACTCAAGGGCACACTAGTGGTGGTGTTCCTGGCGGGATTAGAACTAACAGCCTTCCGATCTTCAGCCCACCTCACTATCCATTAGACCAATCACTATCCTCTCAAATGGAAATATGTATTTACATAAATGGTGACCACACTGTTTGAGACCCACTGAGAACTTAGACTAAGTTAACTATCTAAACACTCAGAGAGTCCTTTACCTCACCTGAGCTGAGGTTATCCCGAGCTTGAATGACACACAGAGACCAATCAAGAGACCAATCAAGGGCTTTGATTTATTATCTGTATGACAGTGGCCATGTCGGCAGGCCACATCATGTGGACAGCCAGTCACCCTGTGTGAGGCAGGCCACTTAACAGGCCAGAAGGAGGCGAGATCAGAGATAGGGAGCGAGGGATCATTGTCCAGAAGTTAATCGATCGCAGATGGCGTCGTGGTCACGGACGAATAACAAAACAAAAAAATAAGTATAGTCTATGTGTGGGAAACCCTGATGGCAGCTCAGTGCCCCTATGGTCATTATTTTTTTGCCACACACATTCAATTGAAAAATACTTTGAGCATGCGTAGTGTAGTTTTTAGAGTCACCATTGACTTAGACAGTGAGAGGGAGGGGCATGATCGGGTTTTGTCCCACATGGCTCAAAACGGCACTCTAGACACTAATTAGAAGAACACAGACTAAAACAGCAATGTACAGACAAATCAGATGATTAAACATGATCTTAAAATATATTTTATATATTTTTTAAAACAAATCTTTTGTCATCATTATTTTTAAGACTTTCTGCTGACACTATGTGGGGCTGTGCCAGAGGGGAGAGAGAGAGGAGCGAACTCCCCTTCGCTCCTCTCTCTCTCCCCTCCAGTACACAGCAACGTAAGACGTAGTGTGGAGTTGCATTAAGTAACGCGAGATACGGCTGATACTTGCGCATTAGTTTCTATTATGGATCAGTATCAACAGTGGTATGATGTGACTGACGTTAGCTAACATTAACTGTAGCTAACACCGGTCCCTCACCAAGACAGCTGCCCTATTCTCCACTGATTCTCCTCACACCACAGGTCCCTCCGGGAGAGAGAGGAACGAAGTGGAGGAGAGAGATGTAATACGGTTCCCTGATAAACGTTTTGTTTGATAGGCCTCAGCTGTGGAGAGTATGTGCTGCAGGGAGGTAGATGCACCTCGCACAACGCACCCAGGAACAAAAGCAAGCTCCGGTCCTTTTCCTGTTAGGGAAACTGTTGGCTCGATGTCCTGAAGTTTGAGCAACCTGCACAAACTCCAGCTCACCATGATTACAAATGGTGAAATGCAATGTAAAATTACCGAAAAAATACCAGCTCACTAAATCACAACCGCTAAAACCAACTACAAACTGCTACCGCGGATTGGGCCGAGAAGGAGTCCGAGAAAGTTGCTCCCCCATGTGACGTAATATGACGCGTTTGACGTATGACGTAAAAAAAAAGCAGCTTTTAGTAGCTGAGCTCAAAACGGCTCCTTTCCCTCTGAATTCCTGCCCTTATGTCTCGTAAAACATATATAATCCTGCATTAACTTTTTTTTAAATTGTAATTTTCATAAATGTAGTAAAAAAAAAACCTGCAAGTTGCTATTTAAGTAGATTTTACAGCTAATACCTTTTTTACCTTTAATATAGTAACATATTGGAAAAAGGACATTTACTTGTAACAGAGTATTTATACACTGCTGTGTTATTTATTATACAAAGGTATAAGTTGTTCCACCACTGCTCATAATGATGTAATCATAACAAATGCAGGTTGACGTTAAGGCTGTCAATTTTTACGATATGAGCGTTGAGGTGAATTGTATTTGAAACTATAGGGGCGCAAAGTCACAAAAAAATACACATTCATCTTCAACAACAGGCAAAACTCATTGCACCTTTTTGTCTCTGGGAACCTTTTTTCTGTGCTTTGCCCATCATTTATTCCTTCCCGTTGGCAGCCGAGCTGAACATGGTGGTGTCCAAGATGAAGTGTGAAGGAGGAGTAAAAGTTGGCTGATGATCGGAACGAGGAGAAGAAAACATCTGAGAAAAAGTGAGATTGGTCTGCCAGGCAAGTGCCTCAGACCCATAGGCAAAGACTGAACTTAAACTGTGCAGAAGACTTAAGACGATAAGTGGGAAGGAATGTGCTGGGCAGAAAGAAGGAAAGACGGACCTTGCAGAGATGTATATATACTACATTGGAACGGTTCTGACTTGATGAACACATGTTTCTGCTTTGTGCGTATGCATGCCTTGTAACTGCACGACCTTCATGATCAGCAGCTGTCGGTGCTGGCGCCTGACATGTGGCAAACGATACTTCAGATCATAAAGTCAGACGATGGGACACAAAGGCAACTTGGGTAGAAAATCAGACGATCAATGAGCCGGAGAATCGGCTGACCTTTCCTTTTCCCTACCAACCACCATTTGTCTGGCTTCTAATAGAAACTGTGCCATGGAAGATTAAACAGTGATATGTGGCTGGCCCTCATTACAGCCTCTGACAGAAGTAAACGTGCTGCTAAATGTTCTGTTGAGCTGTGCTTGTGTGTGTTTCATCTGCCCTCCTTGAATGGAAATATCTCTTTAATCAGATTTTAAGTAATTCAATTGAAGGCTAACCTCTTCAAACCCTTTGTTTTCTGGCCTTTGCCTGAAAGGAGGGATTTCTTACTTAATTGTTTACCCAATTATTGATCTAGGCTTCTGTGCAAACAATGCCAGGATACACATTTTTTTTGTCTGGGGAAAGTAATTGAAAGGTTTTTTTTTTTTTTTTCTCTAATTTAATCATGACTTTTGCAGACATGCTCCGACACAGATACTGAACAGGTGCACTTGCATACAGAGATAAATGGATGCACACAGCTACAAGCACATACTATATGATTAAATCATACTTGTTTTTCCCTTTCATGTTTCAAATTCATTATCTCTCTTATGTGAATGACATTTGGAGCAGGAAATAGGAAGATGCAGGAGAACTAGATCTAATGTCTGAAACTTAAGGTTTCAATTGAAAGCCCTGGCCAAGGAATACAGCAAATGAATAATAAAAGCAAATATTGCACATGGTATGCCGCCACCCATTCTGACTAACTGTTCTCCAGTCTTTATATTAAACCGACTCTTGGCCTGGTCATGCAAATATCTGCCTGTAGTCAAAACATGTCTACTCTCCAAAAGATTTTCAGAGAACGTAGCTAAAGCATTGACAAAGACGCTTTCTTGGAAAGTCGCTGTGATATCCCTTCTTATAATGTGTGCCACACAGGGCTCGAACGGTGGTATCTCTCCGGCACTATCATACTGCAAGCACTATCTGTTCCTGTTATGGTGATCTTGTCCTCTATCTCCCACTCCTTTTCCAACTTCAAGAAAATTGTGCATGGTTTGCCAAAATGCACTTTTCTCTGTTTTTACCACAACTAGAGCAAACACGTACCGTTTCCTTTGGCATGGATTAGGTGTGCTGCTAGACTCAGTGCAATACATGTAGTGTGTGCCAGTTCCTTCACTTTTCCTTTTCACTGCCATGCAATATATGATATACATTCAAGCGGGAATAATGGGAAGACATTTCAGTCCCACTTGGTAAAGGGATAAAGTTGAGTTCAATTTTTTGAACGTTTTAAGGGTTACAGATCAATCACAAACATTAAAGGTGGGGTAGGTAAGTTTGAGAAACCGGCTCGAGATAAATTTTTTGTTATATTCCATGGAATGCTCTTAACATCCCGATAGCAATGAATATCTTAAGTGCTTTGACCAAAAATCCATAAAAAAAGGTCATCTGTGGAAGCTGTAGTACTGTAAAAAGCAGGACCAATCATTTTAGCCGGCCCCGCTAAAATAACTGGATGGCCTACCTGCCAGTCAGCCTTCCATCTGTGCACAAACTTATCTCGTGCCCTCATTGGTCATGTGCGCGCTCGTGTGTGTCGGAGGAGGGGCTCTGTAAGGAAGTGGCAGATTTTTTCCGGTTGTGTATTTTCAAATTCTAGCGCACTCAAGCTGGTTTCTCCAAAATGACCTACCCCACCTTTAACGCATTAACGTTGACAGCCCGAGATAAAATATTTGAATTTAAGTATAAACTGATAGATAGAAATTAGTTAGGCTCCCGAGAGCTTTCCACCATTTAAACATTTACCTGCTTGCCAAGTGATATTCCCCAAATTGCGGGCATGGCTCCGTAGTTCTCATTTATCTCCACCCACAGCAGCTATACAACAACCCAGCTGATGCAAACAGGAGACATTAGTTTTGGAGAGCGAGCGCGTGATGAAAGAGACGACCTGCTGGCGGGAGGAAGTTGGCCCACCTTGGATAATAGCGGCAGATTGAATCGCCATACTTGGTCAGCCTCTCAGCCATCTGCTGGTGCCATGGGAGTCTTTTGTATATACCCCCACCGTGTCTGCCCCAACCCATGGCTGGCATGGACTCTGTTCAGGTGGCTGCTACATATGCTGTCATCTCTGAACCAGTGCCCAATTACGCTTCATCTGATGTGTTTACTGTCCGAAACAAAGCACAGTTTGATTCACAGTGGTAGAGCGATGCAGTTTGAACTGAAGCAGGGATATGAAGGGAAGTCAAGTATAACGTTTCCTTATGTGAGAGGTTTGTTCCTTTTTGTTTTAAACTTTGATATTTTAAGTGAATATTACATTCTTAAATCTTAATAATTCAAGCTGTTTCACGTTTCACATCTCTGTAAGAACCATCCTCAAACAAACTTTAATTATTAAGTAAGTGTTAGGGTATGGTGTCATCGCTTTTTTTTCTCAAAACGGAGGAAGAACAGATCTATTTCATAATTGAAATGTACACACTATGCTTCAGTTCTAAAGCACAGCACTACATTATATATATCACAGCACACACAGGCACTGTTCAGCTGTCCATTATCATCCACTACACCAACAGCTGTCCTCAAACGTCACTGCGCTCTCAATCATTTTGCAGTTTAAAGCCATACAGAAGCAATTGAGAGCCCATTTAACTTTACATCACTGAACTGTGAGGTGGCCTAACACTCTGCTGGACTTGCTTTGGAATTATTAAGCCCCCCCAGAAACATCACCAAAGGCTCATGACGTTAAATGTTAACACAGGGCTTTAAGAGCCGTTTTAACAAGTCCATGCTAATGATGTCGGTATTGATTACTCTATCTTTCCCAGGCTCTTTTGCAGGTCTCTGCCACAGATAGGGAGTTGCAGCCAATTGTGGTTTGCAGAGTCACTGTGTGAAGTCAGCACTGTGCATTTTTCTTGCAATGCAGAAGATTAATGCAATGCCAATTTAGTAGCTGCTGTGGAAGTAAACCACAGCCTTATTAGTGTACAAATCATCAGCTGAGGAGGAGCAGCTATATGAATGATCAGAGTTGTAAAACCTCCATCCACTCCAATCAGATATTGAATCCAGGCCCCGGCTTTAGTGGCTGACCACCGGGTGAAATACTACGTGTGCTTGAGAGTTTTAAAGCGACTTGATCAGCGCATGTTTCCTGCACACCCTTGCAGCGCGCCTACATCCTTAATCACCCGGCAGAAAATCTTTGGGGGGCTTAAATCAGCAATTACAGTAAAGTCAATCGATAATGACAGGTTTTAGAGGAGACCAAATGACTTTTAATGGATTTTTAAAATGTGGCATAAATAATGCACAAGCTTAGTTGTGTAATTACAGCTGACTGCCAGCTGCTGTTTAACCAAATGTATGTAAAAGGGAGACAGTTTCCTCCCTCTTCTTTTATTCTCGCACATCAAATAAGAGTCTGAGCTCCACATTAAGGTTGACCTCTCTTATACAGCACTGTGGTCGATGAAAGCCCAACTGTCACTGCAAATTAATGGCATCCAAAAAGCCAGCGCTTCCATTTGAGAGTGCTTCCTCTGCACGCAGGCCAGGGTGCTGTCTCCATTGCTGTGCCACAGGGGTTTGATGCACCAGATCTAGCCTTATGTCAGGCCATTCACCCCAGACGACCCCCCCAGGAAAGTCCCCTTTTGCCGAGAGGTACCTCAGAACACGCCGATAGACACTCCTTACATTTGCTTGAAACCTGGATACTAATCCAACTCGAGGTGTTGAAGTGTTGAAACGGCTTTATTTGAACAGCTGGGATCATTAGAGACGAGAGGTGTAAAATAACATAAAGTGCCAATATATCACACATGAGCATTTGTTTGTTTTCACACCTCTAAAATGCTTTTGTCCGAAATAGGAAGAAAGATGAGATTTATTTGATGTCCTCTTTTGCGACACATTTCTTTCCTACATTCGTTCTTTAACGACTAGGGAAATGTCAGTGAAAGAATGCCTTTGTCTGTTTTTTGTTCTTTGTCTTCATTGGTGCTGAGGGAGCTGTAAGACATGGTATTTCACTCACAGTAAACATTTTATCACAACAAAACCATGCCCCTACCATAATTCAACCCAGTCTCACGGCATTTCGTGTTACGGCCCGTCTACACAGCAGCATTACAAAAACCTTCCAACGCTTCTGCCCATTCACTTTGAATGGGGTGACGTCACTTTGCCTCACTTTTCGCCGAACTGCATCGTGGGAAGCAAAGCGGAGATTTCCTGGCATCTCAGGCTTCAAAAGTTGGGCAATGTTCAACTTTTGAAGCTGAGGTAGAAGCATCCGCCAATCAAATCCGGTTTAGGCAAATCTGACCGTGTGTAAGCTGGGAGTGACATACCGCAGTTAATTTTCTATATTCCTAACAAAATGGAGGAGAAATTAATTATTGCGGAAGCAAATCACCCGGTTCTTTATGACCAGTCCCTATTTACTTACCGGGATACAAACCGGAGGAACCAGGCATGGAGGGAGGTGGCAAAGACAGTGGGTGAAACTGGTAGGTTTTCGCCTGTTTGGGGATTTTATATCCAGTTTACTTCGTTTTAACATACCTATTATTTTGTATGTCGGGGGCGGGAGATCCCGACGCGAAGCCTGAACAGTAAAAACACCAGATTTATTAATCTACCCGCACAATTTGTCTGGTGTCGGAATGTCTCGCTATGTTAGTACATTCTTAAAAAACAAAACACCATTTAATTTCGGGTTGAAATGTGTTGTAACTGCGTTACTGAGCATTGTAACGGGTAATATACCAACATTTCATTATTAATGCGTTACATTACTTCGTTACAGCAAAAAGTAATATATTACTGTAACTCCGTTACTTTTGTAACGCGTTACACCCAACACTGGTTGTTGGTCGCGTTGCTCGCAAAAAATCCTCACCAACACGATTTTCCCCTTTTTTTCGTGTCACACAGAGCGATTTTAAAAGCAATGCAGTTCTATTTCTATTGGTAGTATGTTTCATGTCTTGGAAGACCGGAAGCTGTTTGGTTAATAAAAACATGTTCAATATCAAGCCATGATTATTATTCTTATTTTAAATCGTGTTTAAATGTCGGACTTTTCTTGCAATCCCGGAAGCCTGTCCGCTCCTCGCAGCAGATCGCTGCAACGAGCCTCTCAATGTCCCGACCAATCAGAGCACACTGGGCTCACAGGAAGGGGGGGGAGCTCCAACAAGCCGTTTAGGACAGAGAGTGAATACCGGTGAATACACATACTTTACAGAGATGCTGTATGAGAAACCAATGTGAGTTTAGAACATTGCATAGTATAAATCTATTTTAGTATACCTCAACCATGGAATTATGATCAGTAGTGATGGCCACGACATGGAACCTTTAAGCTCATAAAGCTCTTGGCTAAATGAAACAACTGTTGGGTCCATACTGGTCTGTTTGTACTGTCAGGATGGGGAAAATAGGACCCAAGTGCAGTTAAAAAATATAAAAAGGTTTGGTTAACAAAATGCGAGCTTTATTAAAAAAAAAAGCCTAAGACATAAAAAACAGGAAACTAATTAAAGGAAGGCTCCAGTTATTAGATAGTTAATAAAAACTTCAGTATTTAGTGAAACATTATGTTTAAACCGTACCCTGAAGAAATCAGCGATATTCCCCAGTAAATAATGATTTATTTGCTATTTTTTATCAAAACCTGTATATTCCGTCAGGCAGCTGCCATTTTGGCCATTTTCAGTAGTCACATGATCCGAAAAACTAGGTCGTAACGTCATCTATGCGTTCACTTTGTAAACACGACAGCTCATTCGACGAAAACATGGCGAAGTATTTGAGTTCGCACTCGTCAGCCGAGGAAGAAGTTTTGAGCAATGCGGAGAGATTGGATGGGGGAATTCAGCCATATAGATTCGAGCCAAGTGGCCAGAACCGTCAGGAATCCAGGGACAGTGACGATGAGGATGAACAGCACGGTGATCTTGCTGGAGACGATCCCTTTACTCGTGCAATTGATTTCGGGGGGCGAGTAGGGAGACCTGTACATGAATGGTGTACTTGCAATCGGTGTGTAGCCATGGACAATCCTCTTATGAACATATGTTGTCATGAGCTTGAAGAGCTTGAAAATAAACTGTTCACAGACGACTTGGATTGCATATGTTTACACAGGGAATTCGACACTGTGGTGTTAGAAAAAGCTGTATTGAGAACAGCACTGGTTGCCATGAAGGATGTGAAACGCACCTCTTTGGTTGAACCAATAAATGAAAGGTGGGTACATTTTACGGGTACAGACCTTTCTTCTTAGCATTATATACTTTACAATTATTATTATTATTATTATTATTATTATTATTATTAATGGACATATCAACTAAAGACATTTTATTTGGTTAGGAAGTTCTGGATTAAAGATTGAATTGACTTTATCAAAAGTTTTATAATGACGTTTACATTCTAGGAGGAAATGATTTTCATCCTCAATCTCATGGCAATGTTTGCACAACCTGTCATTTACAGGAGTATTTGTGTATCGACCATATTCAATAAGAAGTTTATGGTTGTTAATTCTAAAGCGTTTCAAATGGATTCTGTCTACAATTGCATGGCAAGGACATGAAGGACAATGACAGATAATTTTCAAAACCAAAACTTTACTAAGTATAGCCATGATAAAAGAAATTAAAAAGCATATCTACAGAATGCACTCTTTATAGAACAATGTAGGCTAGGAGTCCTAACACAGTGCTGCCAACATTTGAGTTCAGCTTGGAGAAGCTGAAAAGAAAACGTTCATGTTTACAGTGTTACAAATGTATTGAACATGTACAGGGTTTCCAATTAATGTACCGGGCGCTACAGTGGAATACGCACATACACAGTGTACCCGCAACTCTTACAATCAAGTGCTATTTTATAAGTGGGGGGGGGGTCCTCATCTATTCTAGGGGGGTCCGGGGGCATGCTCCCCTGGGAAGATTATTTTTTTAAATATTGAAGTTAAATGCATCAACCTGGTGCACTTTGAGAGCAAAATGAATTTATGGTAAACAGATTTTCTTTTTCTTTATGGATATTTTACAAATCACTCACCTTTTAAACTGTATTCTTGTTTCACTGTCATATAGTATTTCATAACTGTTTTTCATTTATTCTCATAAATGGTGACCAAAACGTATGAGACCTACTGAGATAACTAGAGTAAAGTATCTAAACAGAGTCCCTTACCTCACTGAGCTGTAGTTATCTCTCAGTCTGACAGGACAGAGCTCTCCCTCTCATTGTTTTAGAAACAGCTTTTAATATCCGTTAAGCTAACCAGATGCTAACAACAACAATGCAAATAGTGAGTTTGGTAGAAATATACTGTATAATAGTAAAGTTATTTAAGATTATGCCATATTTATTGAAGATTTTACATTATAAATATTCCCCACAATTATTCAAAAGCATATTCTTCCAAACTCTCTGCTGTAGTATGACCACCAGGAGACTATTGATGTGTGTGGTGAGTTTGGTAGTAATAAGCTGTATAATAGTGATTGAATATTATTGTATTCTCTTTTTTCAGAGTTGCACTTTGCAGACGGTCCCTGAGCAGAGCACTCGTTTCTTCTCCGGCTGCGGATAGAGACCAATGTAATGTGCCCAGCTCGGAGGACGGCGCGTATTGGCTTTTTTTTATTATCAAAATGTGATTGTAGTTCGTTGTCAACCTTACCACGGTACTTAGGAGACGTCATTTGTGTCTGAATAACGTTTTCATGAGTTATTGATCCGTGAAATCAGAATCTTCCAATATTGTTCCAACTTTACTGAACTAAGCCAGAAGACCGTCTCATTTCGTAGACCGCTCGGTTTGCTGTTCCTTCACTTTATTTTTATATTTATATACATTTGTTTTGGACGAAAACTTAGCGTGAGGAAAGGCAAGTGTGGCGTGAGTGCGTGAGATATGGGTTAATTGCGTGACTCTCAAGCTCAATGCGTGAGTGTTGGCAGCCCTGCCTAACATAATAATGGTACAATGTAGTTGAATAAATTCCATAGTAGTTAATCAATCAAATAAAGAAAGCATTCCGGAGCACACGTGCACGTGCACACGGAGCATTCCGTGGATTGTTCCTATCCGAATTGTGGCAATGTTTCGCGATACAATGAGGCATATTTCAATAGAATTGTGAGAGTAACTAGGGTAAACAACATGAACAAAGCATATACGTCCAATTTGTCCTCGACACCAAACACATAGTTCACGTCACTTCCGGTAAAATAAGTCATGTGACTCGTCAAAATGGCACCGCCCACAGGGTTGATGTTATTTCGGTAATTAATCAGCTTAAAATCACTGATAATGTCATCGGATTAAAAAAAAAAAAAAAAAAGACTGGCAGAGACTGGTCTGTTTTATCGGATGATAATTATTTAAAAATGTGTGTCATGAGGATTCCCTCCCTTTAACAAAAACAAAACCGGGGAGCACGACAGACAGGAAAAAGCAGGAGACTTGGACAAGCATAGACGAGCATAGGCGAGGCAGGGAACATGGGCACGAAGAAACAACAGGTAGCATGGACATGAAACGACGAAGAACAGACATGGAGCACAGCGGAAGACAAGACTAAATACACAGAAGGGTAATCACAGGACACAGCTGGGCAGGGGAGTATTAGAGTATTCGTTGTTCTCGCGTCCAGGAGAGAAGCTTAGGAAGTAAGAGACCAATGGAGTCTCTGGCATAAGGTTCAAATGTGTACTTTAATTAAATGGCGCGGTAATGTAACAAACAGAAGATGGTCCTGAGAAAACAGCTGTGTTTTCGGGTCTGCAGCGAAAGAAAAGAGAGCCCCAAACACGCACGTCGGCTGGTTAAGTATCCTCCGTTGGCTCCTCCTCACGTGCCGGTTGGCGTAGCAGGGGGACCGCCCACCTCGGTCTTCAATGTCCGTTATTGCGCATAACAGAGGATTCAGACGTTGTTCATTCAATACATAACTTAATACGCCTTTTCTCCTCATACTCTCTTTCATGACTTTTTATTTAATGCATTTTAACGGCAGTAATCGCGTTTATGTCAAAGCCGGAAATCAAACCTGCTGTTGGTACTTCGGAAATCTCTTCCGGAATGGCTTTTCAAAATAAACTTTAACCACAGGCGAATTCTAACCGGAAATGTTTTCACAATAAAACAGTTATGAAATTACTGTATGTTTAAACTATATTACATAATTAAACATTAATTTTAATGTCTTACAGGAGGCAGAAACACAAGGGCAACAGGTGAACACAATCAGACACACCAGGGAAACTAAAGACAGGGAGGCAAACACAGGAAGTAGGACCAGACAAGACACAAGGAGGAAAACATTTCAAAAATAATAAAGGTGGTAAATGAAAACAGCAAATCCAAAACCATGACAAAACGTCTTTTAAAACTACAATTCCCAGCAGAGACGTGCCATAGAACATGTTGCGAAACAAAATAGCCAGCATGGGTAGTTCTGGGGGGTGAGGGGGGGAGCGTGACCTGTTACGGCTCCTACACACGGCGGCGTGCGTTGTCGCTTGCCGGCGGGGGGGGCTGAAACTCGACCAACAACCAATCACATGAATCTCCCGCCCCAGACACACAAGCACGCGGTTTGATTGGCTAGAGTTTGTACTGGCATATGATTCGATTGGCTGAAAAGTAGAACATTGCTCTACTTTTGCAGCGAACACCGCGAGAGAAGCTACGCTTTGCTCCCACAATGCAGTTCGGCGAATCGTGACGTCACCCCATTCAAAGTGAATGGGCAGAAGCGTTGAAGCGGCAACGCATGCCGCCGTGTGTAGGGGCCGTTAGAGTCCAGTTTTGGATAGGCTGCCGTAGTTTCATTCCATTTCATAGATCTGTTTATCGCTCGGCGTAACCTTGGCACACTGCCACTCCAACATCCAATCACAGAGCTTGAAGATTAATCTCGGGGTTTGTCAAGCAAAGGGACTGTAGTCCCAAACAATAGCTAAGGATTATGGGTAGTGTAGTGTTAGGCCATCCTAAACTCAGAAAAAAATATGTGTTTCTCCGAATCGAAGGGGGAAAACACAAAAGCATTGTACAATTTAAACCAATCAATGTTGTGTAATTAACAAGGATAAACGGATGAGTACTGCAGATTACCATGCAAACATCACCCCAAGCTGTTGCCTGGCAACGCAATTATATTGATAGTTATTTAATATCGCATTAACACCATATCCCAACATGCATTGCGGCTACAACATCCAATCACCATGGTTGCGTTCGGATAGTTTAAAAATCAGCTCCTAAGTTCTAACCCTATCTCCTATTCCTTGACCTCTGAGTGAAACGTCACGGGGTTAAGGGATAGTGGACAGGAGAATTCAAAAGGACTTAGGAGAAGAGACTGCGGTACTTTAGAGAATCCGAATGCACTTTCACTATCCGACGTGTTTACGATTCGCCAGCGGACGTCATTGTGTGCGTCTGCTGCTGTGGGGAAACTATGGAAACTACAGTTTTCTATACAACGGACTAAAAATGGATGTTTAATAAGAACGACGGACTCATCTAGAGACTGCACCGTGCTCTGATGCTGTTGCTTTATGCTTTATGAACAACAGAGAAACATATTCTTCATGACCAAAATTGGAATTGAAATACAAAATGAAAGTGCAACTTATGCTTGTCACCCTCTCCCTCCGGGCCACATAATTACAAATGATCCCAATACGTATGATTGTATGGACTATGAAAATATCTTAAAATCAATACAAATGTATTTATTATAAACGTTAGTCTTTAACACCTATCACTGTGTATATCACCATTCAAACATCTTTTAAAAGTTGAACAAACCCCACACAGCTCAGTGAAATGTTGACTTTATTTGATCATTTCAGTAAAAACTAACGTTCATATTTCTCTTTTTGATTATAATACTGATAAACGTTCAAAACAAAGCACTTTGGCAACTTACCACATACGTTTTAAAATGCTTAATAAGCACCGTAACTTTCATGATATCATTTTCTCCGTCATAATCGTTTGTGTCCGTGAACGGCCGACTGTTGTGTGACGTCAAATGCTGCGGCTGCAAGTCATTGTGGGGCAGCATTTTCTCCTCTCCTTTTGGTTAGGGAGGTCCAGTGGTTCCTAAGCTAAAGGAGGTTATAAAGGAAGTTTGAAACCTCCTTTCCTATCATTCTAGAGAATTCGAACGGCACTTATCATGGCTGCCACTGAGGGACTTCCGGGTCATTTCACTCGGTTACGAAGGTTCCTAAGCTAAATGGACTATTCGAACACAACCCGAGCTTCAACCATAGGATCTTGGGTAATCAGTTCAGTGGGTGTGTATCCCAATAATGCTCGAAATATCCCATATAGGCCTACGTCTGTTTCCGGTTATTTTATTTTGAAATTCAGTTCCTGACGGACGGCAAAAAAGCCCGAGATTATAGAATTAAAAAATAAAGTAAAAACAAGGATAATTGTGTATTATTGTTGAGTAAATAACAGTGTGTTATTTAGAAAAGAATAACAAATTAGAAGGAAAAAAATATTTAAAAAAAATACAGATTTTATATAATTTAGGTTCTTCTAATACGGTGCAACTGCCACAAAAAACTAATTTTCCATTGGGATAAATATAGTATCTTGATTGTTTGAGTGATGAATTGATACATTTCTAAATTATATTTCTATCTCCTTGACTTTTCAATACTTGCTTTTTTTTCTGGTGCAAAAAATCTAATTGTTTCTGATTGTGATTCCGATCAGCTCACCAGAGCCAGAGGATGAATGAATGAAATAAAGATGAATATTGCTGACTTGCTGCACCC